>NC_056730.1:815389112-815689112 GCF_019279795.1 Protopterus annectens
TTGAGATGCCACCACTAGATAATGTTGAAGCTCTACAATGTTTTCTTGGTATGATCAACTATTTAGGCAAGTTTATACCAGACTTCAGTGAGTTGACAGCACCTGAGAGAGAGCTGATGCACAAAAGTGTTACATGATCTTGGTTGGAACAGCACCAGAGAGCATTTGAAGACCTTAAGCAGAAAATTGCCACCCCACCTACATTAAGATACTATGATGTCAATAAACCAGTAACTCTTCCTAGGATACTTCAAAGTTGGTCTTGGCACAGTTATTCTTCAAGAAGGCAGACCAGTAGCCTATGCATCTAGATCTTTTACCCAAACTGAAATGTAACATGCTTAAATTGAGAAAGAACTTTTGGCAATAGAATGTGCCTATTCAAATTTTCAAGATTATATTTATGGTCGAGCTATTCAGATTGAAACTGATCACCAACCTCTAGTCACTATTTTAAAGAAGCCTATACATTTAGCTCCAGTGATATTACAAAGAATGATGCTCAAACTGCAAATATATAACTTCAAAATGGTCTATACAAAAGGCAAACTTCTTTATCTGGGTGATACCTTATCCAGATCACCCAGAAATGCAACAGAACAGCTTAATGCAGAGAATTTTGACTTTGATGTCATGGAAGTGCATAATTTTTCTACCATGAGACTTGATAAGCTGAGAGATCATACAAAGTCTGATCCAATTTTGCAAAAGCTCAACCATTACATTAATGTTGGATGGCCGTCAAAGCAATCTAGTGTACCACCTGAAGTGCAAACTTATTTTCCTTACAGAGAGGAGATGTTGATGAAAGATGTCATTATTTTCAAAGGTCCTAAAATTGTTTTTCCTGCTTCCTTACAACACGAATACATTCAGATTTTGCATTATGGTCACCCAGGTTCCAAATCTAACAAAAGAAGGGTGAGAGGACTAGTATTTTGGCCTTCTCTTATGAAAGTACTTTCTTCTTATTCAGTATGCAATAGTACTAAAATGCATTTGCAAAAAGAACCACTTCACCTAAGTCAAGTTCCTGAACTACCTTGGTCAACAGTAGCCACTGATATGATGTATTAGAGTTGAACAACAAGCATTACTTAGTTTTGGTAGACTCTTATTTGAACTGGTTTGAGATCAATTTACTACCTAATGTAAAGTCCACTGCTGCTACCAAATTGAAACATTTCTCAGTCCATGGTAGCGCACACAAAGTTATTTCTGACAATGGTACCCAATTTATCAGTCAGCTGTTTCAGAAATTTGCAAAAGAAAAGAATGGAACTTTGTAAGGTGACTAGTAGTCCAGAATATTCAGTCAAATGGACTAGCTGAATGTGCAGTGCAGAGTGCAAAGGCATTATTAGAGAAGCCAAAGCATGGTAATACCCATGTCTTTTTGAATTTACTCAATCTCAGAAACATACCCCATGACTATATACTTACCATCTAGACAAACCAGAACATTGCTCATCAGTTCCAGTTTGTTGAGGCCTAAAGCTAACAGAACAATCAAAGCCCAACTATTCAGAAAGCGTTCTTTCCAGAAGTCCAACTATGATAAATCGAGCAGATTTCTTCATCCATTGAAAGGAGGAGATTCAGTGAAGACACACACAGTGAAAGGTTTCGACTGGATTGGTCAAGTAACAGGCATATGTGCCGAGCTAAGATCCTACTTCATAGAATCTTATGGTGTGGAGTACAGGAGAAATTGCAGACAACTTTTGCGAAATCGCAGCATTGCTCCTGAGATGCAGACTCTAGATCTCAGAGGAATCCAGACAATGTTCCTGTTGCAGAACATGTCAACTTCATTTACATTTCTGATGATGTTCCTGGTGTCCCCAAAGTTGAAGATTCAGTAGAGACAGTCCCAGATGGTCGGTCCCAGATGGTAGACCTGATTCTAATTTTTATATCACACAATTTGGTCTTATTTCTAGACCTAGAGTGAAATGCACAGCAACCTGGACATAACTGTTTATATGTATTTAGCTCTGTATAATTACATGACAAAAAATTATTTGTATCAATTGCATGTCAATGTCAATATTTCATGACTCATTTCTCAAAGAGGGAGGATGTAGAATAGTGTATGTATGTTGTACCTTTAAGAAGCATTTCCAAGGACAGCACATGCATATAAATTACAATCACATGCTAGCTTCACTGTCATTTTGAGAATGCAGCCAGAGAGTGAGCATGTAGGAGTGTTAATAGCTAGTTTGTTTATAAGTTTACCTAAATTAAAGTTAAGCCTCAATCCTGATGTGTTTGTACATAACGAAGCTGCTTGAATGGAACCCACAAATGCTAGTCTGTTTTATTCTGACTGGGTGAGCGATAGCATTCTTCTTTAAGAATGCCCTCTGCCCATTGAAGCACACATGTGCCTGTTGCATACTGCTTTTCGGTGTTCAGCCATTCCACATGGAACTTAAAAACAAGAAGGGGTGGGTGTGTGTGTGTGTGTTAGCATACCTCTGGACAAAGTTTAAAATAATGCAAGGGCCAAAGCCCAAAAATGGGGACATGTTTTAAATATTGCTCCTACAAACTTAGAAAGTTACCAGAATAAGAAGATTTGCGTTAGTAAACATTTTCTGAATAATATGAAGTCTGAAACCTAAATGTATGACATTTAAAAACTTCGATCTTCCTTGATTTACTAGAAAACTACAAACTTTATGAGGAACAGACTAAAAATGTGAGGCAAAAATCTAGACAGCCGAGAGCTGATCATAGAAAAGCTAAACAGCTTAAACGTAAATCCATATATCACAAGATGGGTTGCAAACTGGCTAAAGAACAGAACCCATAAAGTCAAGATTGCGGGAGCCATGTCAGACTCAAAGCCAGTCACAAGTGGTGTCCCACAGGGCTCTGTCCTGGGACCCCTCTTGTTCGGCATTTACTTCTCAGATGTGAAAGCAAACATGGGAGGGTTGTGGCTGACAAAGTTCGCAGATGACTGCAAACTAGGCGCCATAGTCGATACACCAGCTGACACATACATCCTACAGAAAGGCCTCACCGAAACGGACAACTGGTGCCGAAATCACGGTCTTAAACTGAATGCCAAGAAATGTATAGTCATCCCCTTTGGGAAAAACAAAATAACCACAAATTATCACATAGACAGTAACCCATTGAGTACCGAAAAAGTAATCAGAGACCTGGGGACCCAAGTTGATAGTGACCTCTCATTTGACACCCACGTTGCCAAAGTGGTTAGAAAGACTTTCTACCTTGCCCACCTTATCATGAAAGGGTTCACATCCAGATCAAAGGAGGTCATCGTGCCCCTGTACTCCTCCCTTATCAGGCCCATGATTGAGTACAATGCCCCATTTGGTATGTACCTCACCCGGCACTTACAACAGCTGGAGAGACCCCAGAAGTACCTCACCAACAGGATCAAGGGTTTCCAAAATATGTCATATGCTGCCAGGCTAAAGAAACTCCAGTTCTATTCAGTAGCATACCGCCTGCTCAGAGGTGATCTGTGCCCGACATACAAGGCCATGTCCAACCAGGAATTGATGGACATGCTCCACCTCAAAAAATCAAAATCCATAAGAACCACGAGAGCCAAAGATTTAAACCTCAGTACAAACATGAATAGAACATGCTGGAGGGACAGATTCATAACTCAGAGGTTTCCCATACTCTGGAACAAAATCCCAGTCCATGTTAGGCAGAGCCCCTCACTGACTCTCTTCAAGAGAAATCTTGACGAGTGGATGGGAGATCATAGGTTTACCCCGGGGGTCACCCCTGTATCGCTACTTAACAGAGGCACAGTAAACTAATTTTAATAAGTAAGGGGGTCTTCAATGTGCCACTACTAGACAAAGGCACAGTATTCTAAATTTATTCTATACACCTTAGTACCTCTACATGGGGTGGCGAAAGCCACATCTCTAGGGCTAGGCTTGCAAATGCCTCAGGGCAGATAGCCTAGTACTAAACTATGAAACTATGCAGGTTAGTAAATTTCCTCAAGCTCAAACCCTGTATCTTGTTAGTGGAAACAAGAGCCTGAATCCTCTACAACTATCAAATTAGTAAAAAATGAGTTTGGTGCATTTGTAAGGAACTGTATGCTTCAGTACATTTTCAAGGAATTGTGAGCTTCAACGAAAGAGAAGAAGTTTACTGCTGCTCATGCTGTCTTGTTTTCAATATGCATCTTTTTTGATTAGCAAATAGTCAGAGCATAACAGGTAGCATACTTGCTTTTGATGCAGAAAGCTGTGGGTTCTACTCCCCCATCATGTAGATGGATTGTCAATACTGTGTTTTACTTTAAGGGGGAGGGTGACTTAGGGTGATATAGTCCTGACTGTGTTTTTCGTTGGATGATATGCCAAGTAACTATGAACCTGTTGTTGGTTTGCTATCCTTTTCCTGTTGTGATATTACCAGCTTATCATTTTTTAGGGCAGCAGACACTGAAATTTGTAGAGGAAACACTGAACTATAAAGTTGTTTGCTAGCAGGAACATCTTCAATAGTTACAGATCTGTTTAATGTGAAATTATTCAGATGACTTCTGCTGGGATTGTGTATATTGACCGGTATTGGAGGATGTACTGACAGAAGTCTGAGTGGTCTTTTATGGTTGAAATGTTCTGAAATGGGCAGTTTTGCCATTATTAGGTCATACATTTTGAGTCATTGCTTACTGGAATTCAGAACTACAAATTTAAAACATACTCTAACAAGTGGTGCTGTATTATACAAGGAATATAATTTAACACAATCAGGAAGGATTGGAGGAAGCTCGGAAGGAACTGCAGAGAAGAACTCAGAGATCCTTGGCTATTTTTAAAATTAACAGCAGCCTTCTAGTTGTACAGCAGTACAGGGTTTGGAGTGAAAAAGCTTTTTTTTTCTGTTTAACTGAACATGGCAAACTGGCTTAATCACAGTAAGTGAAAACCAGATTCTTATTTTTGGAGAGGGGGAGAAGAGATGGTGGTTTGGCTAGTGTGTGTGCATGTGTGTGTCTGTATATATGTGTTTAAATATTTTGAAATTTGATATTTATGATTTTTTTTTTTATTGTACTCTTCTGCCCTCTTTTGTTTTGGTGGGGATACCTAGCTGGGCTGTGGGTTAAAGTAACTTGCCCTTTCATTTGTTCAGCTTAAATTCTGCCATTAAAGCTGGCAAGTGAATATTTTTGTTAATAAACTGGAATATTTTTAGTCTTTGTTGAAGTGCCCTAACCCACTGGATGTGCAGTAGCAAGCTCTGCCCAAACCCCACCCAACACCCAGCAGCAGGGTGACATTACAGTGCAGTCATGAATAAACATTTCCTGTGTTTCTCCTCCGCTTGAATATTCATCTGGATAAGCAAGCACATAATATGGACTTGTTAATTCACTGAACAGATACAGGGAAAATGAACTATTTGTGGACTTGCGTACTTTGTAAGCACTACTTACAAGGGCCTTCCCAAATTTGACAAGAACGGAACCAAAAACCACTGGGCACATCTTTAAATGTACTTTAAAATAACAGCTACAAAACCATCGTAAGGCATAAATACTATGTACTAATGGCAAACATTTGAAAAGATGAAGTGAAATGCCAGTACAGAACAAAAAAGTGTTAATACACACTACTGAACACATTACATCAAGTATGTAAAGCAGCCATCTCTTGTTGACTTGACTATGCACAGTAAATGTCAAAACGTGAGCTGACTGCAAGTTAGCAAAGTAAATCTGGGGAAAAAGTAATAAAGGATGTTGGTGTAATTATACCTGCTGTTCCTGTGTTCCTTTGCTATAACAGTGCCAATGGAAGGGAGTAAGGACAGCTTTGCTCATGAAATGATTTATGTTAATGAGTACATAAACACGCCATACCAAAGGGAACAAAAAATTCCTTGCTATTCATTATTCTTTCAATCAATACAGTAAAACAAAGGCTTAAGAGTTTGAAATTTGTAAGCAGTCTGTGCGGATGCAAGTCTGATACAGTGGCAAAGTTGTTGACTGGCGAATACTTCTGTGTTGTATTGCAGAACAGAATTAAAAGAAGATAACCTGAAAGAATAGCCAAGATGACATTCCCAAGGGCACGCTGCTGTCAGATCTATGTTTGTGATCTGTCTTAGGTAATCAGAGTGACTACATAATGACGTGCAGCAAGTCTTAAGTTTTCTGATGTTGAATTTATGCTGTTAGTACTCCAGTTACATGCAAGATGTTTTTTGAGAAGTAAGTTGCGACTGTGAGCCTTTGCTTCCATGTAAAAGTAATATGTGGAAATTGTAGTATCCTCAGTTTGACATCTTGGTCTTCTGGCATTCATTTAGGATTTTATTTAGAGTCCTATACAAAATAATGCCCATTTCTTGCAAGTGTATTTCATTTTTGTTAAGCGACCTGAGAAGAGGCTTCAACATCACACACACCTAGAGGGGCCTTTTATGAGCATGCAAACTAAGGAACACATCATTGAAAATAACTGGAGAATTTCCATATGGATAAACATGTGGTATGCTCATGCAGCCCCCCCCCCCCCTTTACTCCTACAGTGTGTTCCTAAGAAGTAAAATTTCAAAAAGTAGACAGGAATTTGAGGTGCACATTTCATAAAACATTAACACACCCAGAGCCACTTAATAATCATGTTAACTGCTTAAACTCTGGAGACTCACAACCATACCTCTCAAGTGTACCTCATTACGAGGAACGTACCTCATTTGGGGTCTTAAAAAGTTCATGTTCCTCAATGTTCCACATTGAAAGACTCTGACACACATTCAGTGTTAGGAATTTTTTTAACTGAAATCCATGGTAAATAGAAATTAATCATATTAATTCATTAAAATATCTTCTTTTTAAGTAAAACCAGCATATTTTAACCATCCTATGGCCTTCCTGGTTAAAGTTGTTAGTAAGCCATTAGTATGTGTTCCACATTTTGCCCATTTGTTCCACATTATGAGGGCTAGTGTTCCTTACTTTGGGGATGGAAGGTTGAGAGCTGTGCTCACAACTCACATGCGTTTATCAACAAGCAATGTATGCATGATGTCATTGGTAAATCTGCATGGCATGCCAATCATGTATCATTTGCATACTACATGACAGGCATTAGGCCTGCCAATCACACTGGCCATGCCCATTCCTGTGCAAAACAGACGGTGGGTTAAGACTCTTTAACAAAGCCTATTTTTACCCTTTTTTGGGGGGGGCTGTGCTGTGGATGAATGTAACTTGCCTTTTTCACTTGGTTAGTTTAAATTCCACCCTTAAGGTGCATTTGTGTGAATAAATCAGAATATTTAAGCTTGGGAGGGGGGGGGGTTGGCATTAACTCTCATTTTGATATTATTTTAAAGGGGCTAACTAGTGTGCATATGTGTGAAACAAATTGAATTTTTTGGGGGGTGGCTAGCTGTGCTATGGGAACTTATACTCTTCATTTGCTCACCTTAAAGTCTGGATAGTTTACATTTGGAATATTTATGCTTTTTTCTTGGAAGTGAGGAGGCCAGCTATGTTGTTGAGGATACATAACTGGTGCTCAGTTTAAAGTTGGGCATTAATGGCTAGTGTGGATTTGTTTTAAATAAACTGGAATATTGTATGAAACACATTTGAAACTGTCTCCAGTTTTACATAATGTTCTTGTATTTGCTTAATATGTTTGGTCTGCAAGTTGCTCTCATACGGTTTTGCCTTCACTAGACTAGTGTGCATTTGCATGAAATATGCTGCAATCCTCAACTCTCTCCCTCTCTGGGTACTGTATTTGTAAAATTAAGTTGAACCCGTTCCTGATTTTGCAATGTCCCCAAATTTGCTTCATCTTGATCTGTTCCCAACAGAATTTGGCATCAACTGTCCACACAAGTTACCAAATCCCGAAGTACTGGTTCGGCTCAATGTTATACTGAACTTTTCAAAGGAGACTATGCCTTTTTTTACATTTAGTCTTTGATTCTGGCATTAGTTATCTGTTTGGAACAAGCTTTCTATAGGATGACTGAGCCTTCTGGGGATTGGATCACTGTTCCTAGCTTGTTCCTTCCTGGCCATTATTTTGTTTCATTTATGACTATTACTAAAAACAATCATCATAGAGGAGGTGGTGTTACAAAAAAATCTCTCTGGTGGCGTTAAAACATTCTGCTCTGGGTGTCAAATAAGCTAGGTAAGCCACTACCATTTTCTTTTGTGTTTTAGACTATTGTGGCCTTCATGTATTGTAGGCATTAGACATTATGGACTCAACATTTTGAATCTACATATAAACATACTTTAAAGACCTTACTAAACACTTCAACTAGTATTATGTAATTGCAGATTTTAGAATCACTCCCTATATCAACTGTTAAAAAGATAAAAATAAAACAATTGTAATGGTTACAATGACATTATTTTAGACATGGAAACAAAAAAATCATAATTCCTTATTAACTGTAACTGTATCACAAACAGTCTTTGTAGTAATAGCAGACACAGTTAAAGCACATAAAACCAATGTATGCATCTTGGTTTAAAGTTTGGTTAGGGGACTGTTGTCCTAGTGAACTGGCCAGCTGACCATAAGAATAATGGAATACCTATGCATACAGCAACTACATATACATAATACTGTACATAAGAATTGCTACTATGCAGCTATATATTCCATTACTGATTTTTTTCAATGGAGCTTTCTCTCTGGTCCTCGGTTTCAAAGGAGTCACTTCTATATGCCCAGTTGGACTTTCACGGCAAACAAATGCATGCAAACAAACAAGCAAATAAATAAATAATCACTCCCAACATATATATTTAGTATAGTAACATTATGCATGAATATTAAAATGTGAATTAACCAGATCATAGCTTAAGAAAAAGCCAAGTGCCCAGTGCCTCAACATAAGTAAGTATAGTTAAGGTATGTGTGTCATCCTTAGGTCAAGTTCTGAAATGATCTGCTCCCAAGATAAAGTCATCTTTCTTATCGGAGGTCACAGGACCATATGAAGTACAACACTGTTGGTCAAGGCCTAACCAAACTATTTTCTTCTAAATGACAAGCTGGAAGATAACAGAATCAAAAGGCAATATAAATAAGTGACGTTATTATCATGGCCAACTGGCCAGTTCATTAGGACATCAATGTACTACTCCAACATTAAACCAAGATGCATACATTAGCTTCATGTACTTTATAAACAGCCTATTCATTACTGCGTCTATATGTACGATGGCTGGAAGTATGCCAACGACTAGAGTGATGTAGAGCATCTAAGACATCAGTTCACCATCCACTTCAACAACTTCTGCATCCGAATTTAGAAAACAATCTTAAGTAACATTTGTAAATGGAATTTCTAAGTGGGGGGGGATCAAATGCTCTGACATCCCTGTTCCTTGTTCCTCGTTTACTTAACTCCAAGGATACTGCACCACTGATCAAATGCACTACTTCTATGCTGCCACAGATGCAGTGAAACAAAATAATTTGCAAACCAAGTACTGCATGCAAGAAATGTGTCAAAATATGTTTAGCACTTCTGGACATATAACCAAATATAACATAGCTGTGTACAAAGAGGTGGCATGCCATCTTCCTTTAGGTGACTGCTAAAATAGAAGTCACTACCATGTTAAGACAGCAAACTGGGGCATCTTAAAGCAATAATTAGCACAGTGTCAAACCTTACATGAATCATTATTACAGTTTCATAAACCTCAATATACCAACTCAGAACATTCAAACGTATATGCTTGTGGCATATCACTTTGGTACTCAGCAAACCTCAATATACCAACTCAGAACATTCAAACGTATGTGCTTGTGGCATATCACTTTGGTACTCAGCAACCTATGTCAAGCAGGAGGCCACCTTTAGTCACCACTCAACAACTAAGCAGAACAAATAAAAAAAATACTTATGCAGTTTCTATATTTCATGTGTTTACTACTACTTCTTATACCATAGGAAAGTTATGTACTTACCCGAACAACAGATCTAGATAAGCATATTTACTTTCAGTAACAGCAGGACTAATGCCAGTAGGTGTTGCCACAGATTGCACACACAATATTTTCAAACTAATCTGGTCCCTCCCCTTTTCCAACAATGCAGTGCAACAGCTTTACTCTCCATATCTCTCATGCATTGTGTTAAGTGACCGAAACAAGCAAAGTCTCTATCAAGCTCAAAGTGGTAGGAGAAGAAGAGTGAATATGTTATTAAGGCTAGACTTGCTGAAGTCTCTTGTTACAGCAAAAACAACATTTTTTATATATGTGGTATAAGAAGCCCATCTTCCATAACAGCAGGATAAGATTAATTCTCCTGGGTGGTTTCCCTCATGAGAACATACACCTTATCACGGTGGTCCTAAAAGGGAGACAATGAAATAGACATCCCAACCAGCTTACAATGCTTTGTAAAGGCATCCAAAAAGGACCAGAAGTACTGCAAGGTAGCATCCACTCTAGCTGAATATGCTTTGGGTGCCAAAGGGAGAGATTTTCTGTACTTAGAATAGCAGAACTGGGAACAGCCATTGAGACAATTAAAAAGAGTAACTTTAGTAGTTTTCAACCCTAGCCTTTTCAGTTGAAAATTCTCTCAGTATTTCATTTTTAAACATAGTTCTGTTGTACAGTACCTCAACTGTCTATGAGCAAGTAAATATTCCCCATGGCTGAAATAGTTGTGGAAGAAGGTGTCAAAGACAGATCCCATGTGAATTGAATGACTTTTTTTTTCTTTATTACTTTAAGCATGAAAGAGTTTCTCTACCTGTCTTTGCAGAAGATCAATTAAGTTGGCTAGTTCTCCTGATCGAAGTAATGGCCATCAAAAACAGCATTTCCTTTTATTTATTTTTTTTTATATAAACTTTAAATCAGCTGAAACTGTTGGTGTGAATGAAGAAACATTCACTTTCTCCAGCACAAACTGAAGATTCCAAGACAGTTCCTTTAACTTCAGATATTACACTGTACGTATGTGCCACAAAGTGCTATAAAGGCTTTGTAAACCATTAATGACACTACAGATGAGAAGTTTGCTTCCTGCTGAAAACTGGAAACAGCAACCAACACAACTATGATTGGAAATAACCAAGGCCAGTGTCAAATACTCTGCAAGACAATGAAGGACATTAGGGACAGAGTCTCATCGTGCTTGCGTCTCAACTGTTTGCTCTGTGTTGTGATGTGAATTAAAACTACACTTTTGATGATTATACACAAAACCCAGAATGAGTGGTGTTGACCAAATCTGTAAAAGGTATAGTACTGTGCTGATGGCCGAAAAAAAAAATGGAAACACCAAGGGATGAAAGTCAACTCAAGTAATGTCTGAGCCTGTCTGCAAGGAAGTTGACTTTCCAAGAGTATGACTGGTCATCAGCAAACAGCTAACAACACAGCCCACTCCCAAAACTCACTGCTGCACAAGAAAGGGGATAGGAGTGTTCCCCCCACCCCCTTGCTTGCTGATGTAACATACTACTGCCATAGTGCCAAAATCAAAGCTTCCCATATCCTGGAGCAGGCAGTTCTGAACGTCTTGGAGGGTAAGAACAACTGCCCTCATATCTCCAATATGCAGACATGAAGCTTATACTTTTGCTGTTTCAGACACCCTGGACAATTTGCCCCGATTACATAAACCCCATCCTAGGAGGTAAAAATCAAAGTTACTGCAGTTAACTGGTTTAGACGCTAAAATAGATTGTTTTGGAGGACAGAGAAACATCCAACGAGAACTTTAACACTCAATCGTCTCCAGTTTAAAACAGTGAAACAGCCCTCTCACTGAAAGGCCCAGCTCTCCAGAACAAACTACCATCTCAAACAAGACATCAAGACACACACAACTCATTACATCTGAGTAACGCCTCCAAGTTCATCTGCAGTTAACTCCTACTGACAAACTCTAGGCGTCAAATATTGCTTGCTCATATTTGCATCAATAATTCTAAAAACAGGCTATGTACAAGGTTGTAAAATATTTTTCCCTAAAGCTTACACAATGGCAAACTCAGCTGCATTAATATTTGACCTCTGCCTAGTACAAGGTTGTAAAATATTTTACCCTAAAGCTTACACAATGGCAAACTCAACTGCATTAATATTTGACCTCTGCCTAGTGCAGGTAAATAGATATTAACTGTTGTTTTTACAATATTCATTTACATAGATAACTTTTTCGCATTTTTCCACATATCTCAACAACCAAGTAACACAGACAGAACTACTTAGCCTCATATGAAAGCTCTCAGTAGATGGTTAAAATGTTGCAGACGGTATGTGCATAACTTGAGTGGTGGCACAGAGTTGCAGAGTAAGCTGTTTATAAAAACAATACAAATGCAATAGTTACTGTGTTTACTGTGACTTATAAAATTCAGTTTAAGACCTAGAACCTAAAGAATACTACCACTGTAAAAATAGTTTGTGCTGAAGAGTTTGCCATTTATGCTTCTTTCATAACTCCTATGGTTTCAGAGATATGAACATTTGTTTGAAAAGGAAGGACAGAATTTGATTCTGTCAGAAGGCTTAGGCTCCGCCCATTGGAAGTTGCAGTGCAAACTTCCTGAGATCCATTGGAGTGAATGAAAAAGAAAATCATGTTTAAGAAAATCTTTTCTAAGCACTTCTTCAAGAAAGCTGCTTATTACTCTAAAATGGTTAAAACTCTAAAAATGCTTAGGTTTCTCGTTTGCCATTTCACTCTTCTTACTCTTGTGTTCTCTTCTGGTCTCTAGGCCTATCTCTGTAAATCTCTATTTTTGGACTCACTTCCATTTGAACTTCTTCTCTGCTCTCTCCTCATATTTCTAACATCCAAAAAAAAAAAAAAAAAAAAAAAAAAAAAACCTGTACATAAATGTTTAAATTACATATTTTTTTTTCATCTGAAATGCCTGTACTTTTAATATGTTTAGACTACATAAATCTCACTTTTCAAATCATAGGTTATGATTTACAAATGTTTAACAAATTTTATATTATCTCTGTATTTTTCACAGTTCTACTACTTTATTTACTTTTGTATAACTATTGTAAAATTGTCTATATCCTGTGGAGCTTTTCTACCTGGGCCTCAGCTGAAAACATGCTCTTTCAGGCCCAGTGGACTATCCCAGTTTTCAAACTGCAATAAATAAATAAATAAATAAATAAATAAATATATATAAACCTTTAAAAAAGCAATTTCATGCAGCCAAACTAAATTGCAACATGTAAACTGATAAAACCTAATGTAAACCTCCTACTTTATTAGAAATGTACATGAACTATATAACATTCTAAAGTTTTGCAACAATGTAAACTTAACACTCTTATCGTGTACAGCTTAAATTTGCTTATACTGTTTATTGCCTCCAAGACAACATCACAGCTGAAAATGGTTTCAAGGCCCGGGTGGCATCGGAAAAGGATCTTGGGGCCAGTCCACCAACCTGTTTACCAAATAGTAAGTAAATCAAATAAATAAATGAAAAAGGACAAACACTGGCAACTTCTGGAAATCTTGACTTGCAGCAACATCTGATATGGCATTTGAACACGCAAGGTCTACTGTAGAACTCTCCTGTGGCACCAGTCAAATGGTACAACTGGAAATGCAGAGTTTTGAGGCAGACAAGGATGGTGGACTGCTCAATATTAATAAGATGGGATACCCAGTGAGGAAAATGCCAAACTCTTTCAAGGAAAGCATGGCTTTCCATCAGAAATGGTACAGTCTGTAGCCAATGAAGATGAGAACTTGAACAGTCCCAGCCAAGACTTTTTAGGAATTGCACTATATTGTCCACACTGGAAGACACAGATTTAAGACATCCAACTGGAAAGGCCTCAGAAATACCTCACTAAAAGAATCACAGGCCTAAAGCAGATGCCCTACGCTGACCGCCTTAAAAAACTCCAGCTATACTCTGCCGCATATCGTCTACTCAAGAGGCGATCTCTGCTTAACATACAAGGCCATGTCAAACCCAGAGCTGTTGGACATGCTACACTTAAAGAAATCCCAATCCCTCAGAGCTACACGCTCCAGGGATCTAAACCTTGTCATCACAATAAACAAAACATGCTGGAGGGATAGGTTCCTGACCCAGAGACTCCCCAGACTCTGGAATAGATTGCCCATACATGTCAAGCAGAGTGCCTCTTTGGACCTCTTCAAGAGGAACCTTGACAATTGGATGGGAGAAAGGAAATTCACCCCAGGGATCACATCAGTCGCCCTTCTAGACAGGGGTCCAGGAAAGTAAATAATGTGGGAAGAAATAGCCAGGGAATTGTTATGGCTAGGCTTGTATAGGCCCTAGGGCTGATAGCCTAGTACCAGCCTATGAACCTATGAATCCAGGCAGATATTTCTAAAATAAGGAAATATCTTGACTCCCTACATCTTCTGTTGTCGGTCGACAAATATGGACATGCATTTAGTGAACATCCCGGGGAAGTAGATACACCGAATGGGAGGGGCATAAACTACTTCAGACCCAGAAGCTTAGATACTTGCTAGGCTCCTTATCTATCTTTACATGAACGTAGGCATACAGGAGGTTCAAGGAGCATATCCAGTCTCCTTCTAACAAGTAAGAAAATATGAACTGCATAAAGAGTGATAATTCAAAAGTTTTCCTAGGGTAATTGTTGTTAGGCAACTTATATCTACAATGGGCCTTAGCTTCAACCTTTCTGAAACCTGAAGTTGTACCATAACCATTTCTAATCCGGTGCTCACTTTTGAAAAAGTTTTAGAAAGTACAGTTATTCAAACAAGTTACTGGAGCCACCACGATGGTAAAGAATCTTTAATTATAAAAACAGAACGAGCGCTTTCACGCACCTAAGAAGTGCGCTTCATCAGGTTACTTTTAGAAAGTACAGTTATGCAAGTTTGCAAGCTGCACTTAGCCATAACAATAGATGTTCAAATTCCTCACTGCTGTAGTAACCTTTAGGCTATATGGGTTGTGTTTTGCACAAGACAACACCAGCTTCTAAAACTCCAGCTCCCTTCCATACTTCCACTTCAACTGCTGACTGTAACCTTTAGGCTATATGGGTTGCGTTTTGCACAAGACAACACCAGCTTCTAAAACTCCAGCTCCCTTCCATACTTCCACTTCAACTGCTGACTGGACAGTCCAGAGAAGGGAAAATAAATAAATAAATAAATCTGGACAGTCCAGAGAAGGGAAAATAAATAAATCAATCACAGTCACAGTGGAGAATCTTCAGGACTCCGTTTAGCTCAGGTTGAGTATGCCACTTTATAAGTATTATGCAAGAAATAACCCTATATATCACTGGAAGGGAGGGGGCAGTGCTGCTGCAGCAGCGAGGAATTTGAACATCTGCTGTTACATGCAAGTAAAACTTACACAACTACTATGTTCATCATTTTTACTCCTCCAGACTACATGGGTTGATTAATAAAGCCCATCAAACCCAAGAGAAGGAAGGATGTAGATCGTGGAGCCTCTAGAGACTAGCAAAGCCAGTTCTTGTTCTAGACATAAGGAATTCAGTATGAAAAGCCTTGTACAAGTATATAGAGAGGACCATTGGGCTGCCTCTTGTAGAGTCCACCCCTTTCCAATATGCCATCAAAGAAGACAAGGCTCATTAGAGATTGTGTGTTAATACTGAGTGGAACTGGTTTATCATGGTGGGAATAGCAAAAGGCAACTACAGAGGACAACCAACTGGAAATAGTCTGAAATGGGTTGTCCTTGCTTAAATCAGAATCAGAATCACATTTATTGGCGAAGTATGCACGCATACAAGGAATTTGACTCCAATTTCAGTGACTCTCCAAGTATGAATTACATAAACCACATACATACAACTATTAAGAAAAAGACAAAAACGACATGCATGCAACTATTAAGAATAGGACAAAAAAGTAAAAAAAAACAAATTTTATATATATATATATATATATATATATATATATATATATATATATATATATATATACACACATATACACACATACACATATATACACACACACATACACATATATACACACACACACACACACACACACACACACTAGTGCAACTCAGTGCAAGAAATACTGAAATGAACTCTGAAAGAAATAAGTATTAACAACATGTAAGCAATACTGCAGAATCATCGAAGGTTTTGGAAAACGAATACCAAACCTAATAAGCTGAATTAACTGTTTAGGAACTTGATGGCCTGTGGAAAAAAAAATGTTCTTTAATACGCACCACAACAAGCAGATGAATCTATAACATCTGGCTGATGGTAATAGTTCAAAAAGATGGTGGTCTGGATATGAAGGGCCAGTGATTATTTTCCCTGCCCTTTTCATGACTCTGGAATAGTACAGGTCCTAATAAGGATGGCAAACTAGCACCACTGATATTTTCAACAGACCTGACTATTCGATGTAACCTATTTTTGTCATGATTAGAGATCCAAACCACGCTGTTACGGATGAGCTGAGAACAGACTCAATGACTGCTGTATAGAACTGAATCAACAATTCCTGTGGGAGGTTGAACTTCCTCAGTGCCACTCTTAAAATCCACAGTCATCTCCACAGTTTTAAGAGTGTTCAATTACAGATGATTCTGACTGCACCAAAGGGACAGCTGCTCAACCTCCCATCTGTATGCAGACATCACCATTCCTGATGAGCCCGATGATAGTTGTATTGTCTGCATATCTAAGAAGTTTGACAGAGAGGTCCTTAGACGTGCAGCCATTAGTGTAGATGGAGAACAGCAGTGGGGAGAGCACACATCCCTGGGGGGGCACCTGCATTGATTGTGCGATAGCTCAATTTAAATTTCCCCAGTTTCAGCTGCTGTTTCCTATTGATTAGAAAATTGGTGATCCAATGACAGGTGGAAGCAGGAGCGGAAACCTGGGGGGAGGTTTCAAGTGAGGAAGTTCTGGAATTATTGTATTAAATGCAGAGCTGTTGTCACGATGTTGCAAGATACAGTGCACACCTATATTAACTGCATCATCCACTGACCAGTTTTCTCGATAAACAAACTGAAGGGGGTCCAATGAGGGAGCTGTAATATCCTTAAAGTGATCTAAGTGGGAGTTTGGCATATGGTTAATGTGTTTACCTTATAAACCGAAGGTGCAGGGTTTGAGTCTCACATGGGATAATTAGCTAGGCTTAAAATGGTCCATAAGGGCAGTTAGCCTAGTACTAATCTATGAACCTATGAACCTATAACACAAGCCTCTCAAAAGTCTTCAAGACCACCGATGTCAAAGCAACAGGCCTGTAGTCATTCAGTCCTGTTAGTGGATTTTTAGGCAATGGAATGATTGTGGCTTGTTTGAAATACAATGGAACTTCACACAGCTCAAATGATGTACTAAAAATCCGATTAAAAACAGCAGCCAGTTGATCAGCACATATTTTTAAACAGGAGGATGAAACCCCATCTGGACCAGCTGCTTTCTTAATTTGCTGTCTTTTAAAAAGATGATACACATACTCCACAGAGATAATTAATGCAGGCTTATTGGGAGAATGTGTGGAAGAGAGAGTCATACAAGTCTGAACACTGACAGAGCTGGTAACAGTGCCATTTGTAGCCTCAGGCTTATCAAATCTGCAGTAAAAAGCATTGAAGTCATCAGCCAGCTGGTAATTAGCTGCAGTGTGGTGGGATGGTTTCCTGTAGTTTGTAATGTTTTGTAGACCTTTCCACATTGATGCAGGATCACTGGCTAGCTTTTTCAGAATAGTTCGTTTTAGCCACTTTGATTTCTTTTGTCAGTGTGCTCCTTGCCTATCTAAAAAGCCTGTCTAAACAGTGTTCTATCCCCATTTCTATAGTAGGGCTGCCACCTTTTCAAATGCCCAAAGTGGGAAATTTTTTGTAGAAATGTCAGATTTTGCAGGACAAAATATACCCATGATCAGTACAAAGGATAGAATGTCACTTATTTGTCAAAATAGAAGCTTATTTTTGTAGAATTTGAGTTGCTTATGCTATTTCATACAACATTTAGGTGTTTCAGATAAAAAGCAACTGTTCTATGAAACTATTAAAGAAAACTTAGGAAATAATTTTGTCCTAAAATGTCAGGACATTTGCTATCTTTTCAAGTTTGTGGTGAAAAAAACACCCTTGCAGGCCCAGCGCCTTTAAACTCCTGGATTCAGATAGATGTGTGCAAAGTTCTTTATAATCCACAGGTTATGTTGTAAAAAAGAACGCCAATAAACGAAAAAAACAAATTGAAATTTTATTAAGCTTAAAAACAAGCTTTTCGTCGGCGCTCTGCACCAACTTCCTCAGAAAAACAAACTGCACCACACATTTGTCTCACTATAAACACATCACTACTCCACTCAAATGCACCCCCTAGCGGCTCCCCTTTAAAAAGCACATAATTACACTTTGAAAATTTTTAACTAAGAAGCGGCCAAAATGTTCAACAATTTGGTATCTACTGCTCATACCTGCCATCAATGCTGGTAAATTTATGATGCTTCAAATATTGAATTTTAAAGCCACCATAAATACATATAAATACAAATCAAATGTGTCAATAGCCACAAGAAAAATTATGAAAATTATGATGCATTTTAAAAATAAGTATAAAAGTGGAAAGAAAATTTCCACAAGTATTAATATAAACATTAATATAAACAATAAATAGTGAACACAGAAGTGAAATAAAAAATGGTAAAACCCAAGAATATGTTCTCAGATGGCATTAAGTCACTCCAGGGGGCTTCACCTCACTAGGCTTCTCAATTTGAGAAAGCAACTGATGGAAAGCATACTGTTAAGTCCAGGTAAATGGTAAGCTTCCAAAAGTTGCCACATCAACTCCTTGCATTCAAGTCTTAAAGAATGGGGTCCCCCCATAAACTCTTGGTTTAGCTGATCGATGACTGTAAACGAAAATTCGTGACCTGGATTATCTAATATATGTTTGGCCAGAGTGCCTTCCTGATGGCATATAAGTGCTTGTATACTCGTTCCTGTAGTTTCCTATCAGTCTTGCCGATGTAGAAACCTGGGCAGACCGAACACTGGGCTAAATATACCACCCGATTACTGGCACAATTGAATCTTCCTTGTATGAGATATTTCTTATCCCTGATGGAAAAAGCTGAACTTGCTTTAATGTATCTGCAGTACCTGCACATGTTACATTTGAACATCCCAGATCTGGGGGAGGCACCAGCAACTTTGGACTCCAGGATGTTTTTGATGTTAAGGCCCCTCCTGAAAGTAACCTTAGGGGGTGATAATAGTCTAAATACTCCTACTGACTTGGTGGTTAATAAGCGCCAATTTTGCTTTATAATGGACACAATATCCATTGCATCCAAGTTGAATGAAATTACAAAAGAATAATCGAAAGTATCAGACTCACTGGCGTGGCAAGGTAAACATAAAGACCCATCCTCCATATTCCCCAAAATGGGGCGGAAGTGACCATTGGCCCTCTTCCCCTGCACTTCCAAAAGTCAATTCTGCGACAAATCGGCGGGGTACCCTCTGCTGACGAACATGCCAAAGATGAACTTGCACTCCTCGTGAAATTTCTTGTCTTCTGATGTCATACGGGCTGCTCGAACAAATTGACCTTTCACAATAGCCCTCTTTTGGTGTAATGGGTGTTCGCTGTCAAAATGTAGATAAGAATTTGAGAAAGTCGGCTTCCGATGTATGCTGGCCACGAAGCGATTTAGGCTCCTATCTTTCTCTAGTTCAATATTTGGAGCATCATAGGTTTACCAGCATTGATGGCAGGTATGAGCAGTAGATAAATTGTTGAACATTTTGGCCGCTTCTTAGTTAAAAATTTTCAAAGTGTAATTATGTGCTTTTTAAAGGGGAGCCGCTAGGGGGCGCATGAGTGGAGTAGCGATGTATTTATAGTGAGACAAATGTGTGGTGCAGTTTGTTTTTCTGAGGAAGTTGGTGCAGAGTGCTGACGAAAAGCTTGTTTTTAAGCTTAATAAAATTTCAATTTGTTTTTTTCGTTTATTGGCGTTCTTGTTTACAACATAACCTGTGGATTATAAAGAACTTTGCACACATCTATCTGAATCCAGGAGTTTAAAGGCGCTGGGCCTGCAAGGGTGTTTTTTTCACCAGTTTGTTTTTTTTAATTTTTAGAAGGTTTATGTCTTCCACCATGCAGGAAGCCAGTGGCACTTCAGACTCAGGCGACTTAACTATACTTATTAACCTCCTAACTGAGAAAGTGGATCATCTTTCACAGCGAATTGATGGGCTTTCACAAAGCGGTTCTTTGAGTCCAATGGTGCGCCCCTCCAGTGGATTATCGACGGAAACTCCAGCTTTGTTACCGACTAGTGGAACCGGAACTGACTTGAGAGTTGTTACCATCGGCAACCAAGCTTTACATAATACCGATAGCAGCAGTAAGCCTAAGGGCATTTTGCGAGGCCATACAAGTTCAGGTGAGAATATTGGAGCCTCTCCAGCTATTCTCTGTGAAATGGAGGCACCGAGGAGGGGCTATGTTGAATTAAACTTGAACAATTGGTTGAATCGCCCCTTCAGTTTTCCTACTGGGTAAGACATCGGCAATACTGATATTCAAACTGAAGGATTGTCTGATTTACCTACTAAGCTCAACAATTTCGACCACAAATTACCGAGGTTAAGGAAGTTACAACTTGAGGTATCCTACTTTGGGGAATGCCGACATGCGAAGATTGTTCCGAAGGGGCTTCGCACATGGCAATACCCTACAGGTTTGGAAGATGGGTCGAAATTCCACCTTGACCTCTTGGCACTTTTTGATAGACATGGGAATAAATTGATCAACTTAATCTGCGCCCACTATCAGGAAGTTATTAATCAATTAACCATGGAACTTTCCAACTTAGATGAGGAAATTAAATCAGATACTCATTTTTTCAGATATCGTTATGAATACAAAAAAAGAGTCTTTACCAGTATCGACCAACACATTTCCAAGACCACTATAACTAAAGTAAAGAAACTCCAGAGGGACATAAACGCCTATAAAGATGGGGTAGCCTACCCCAAACCCCATAAATCTCAAGGGAATTTTCTAGGGAATAGCAGAACCACCATGGGGTTACTATCTGGCCCCGAGACCAATGGCCAACCTATGCACCCCCATGAACCGGAGAATGGATCCCCATTGAGGCGAACAAACCAGAGAATTTCAACAGAATGTGTTAGGAGTATTGGGTCAGGTGCGAGCCAGGAAGAGCAGACTCTTGACAACTATGACAAAAATTTTCAAGTCTGAGCCTCATCCCCCCAGCCACAGTCGGGTCAGATGATGAGGAACAAATACAAAACCAGGAGGAACTGAGAGATCATGGTCTAGCTACTCCTTTAGTATCCCAAACGCAACCTTTGGAAATACTTTACAATACGGGTAAAGACTTTAAAATTTACAATTTTTCACAGTTTGTTTTTTCTCAACCTTTGGTGGCTGTTTTGGCTAAAGGATTAACTTTTGTACCCTCCTGTAGAGCTGGTGTTGGGAGGACTATATTGGACCTGAAACTTTTTGTGAGAAAGTTGAACCTGTCACTGTTGTTGGGTGATTCCCAAAAACGCAAGAACCCTTAGCACATACAAAGTACTTTTAATCCGCCATTACTCCCAGCTGTCGGAATTTTCGAACAATTGTGTGATCTTGACATCCGCCACCTCCTCAATTCAAGGCGCCAGGCTCATTTTAATATTACTAAGGAGGAGAGGGCCTTGTTAGAGGCACTCAGGTTTGCATCAGTTAGACTTATGCAACCTGACAAGGGAGGGGGATTGATGGCTATGGATATGAATGACTACAATGACAGGATGTTGGCTATCCTATCTTCTGATACTTACCAGGAGGTTTCTAAGAATGAATTGAATCTTAGCTTGTGCCACATCCGGTCATTTTGAGGAAATGTTCATCAATGGCGTTATTGATGTGGATGTATATAATTTTGTTTCTGTGGCATCACTTAAAAAATTCCAGTCTTGTTTGGGAACCCTAAGATACACAAGAACATCTATGATCCACCTATGCGGCAACTGGTCAGTGCCAGAGGAAGCATTACGTATGCAGCGGCCAAGGTGGTGGACGAGATTCTCAAGTAGTATATGGACAGAGTTCAATACATTTCAAAAGATTCTTGGGCATTTTTGGAAAAAGTGGGTTCTGTTCCATTTAATGCCGATTGTATTCTCTTGACCATTGATGTTGTTGACCTGTACTCATCTATCCCCCATTTGGAGGCAGTTGAGTGGATCCAATTGGAAATGGTTTTTCACCATGCTCCTGCAGAAGAAGTTACGATGGTCAGCGAACTATTGGAGGTTATTCTTACCAGCAACATCTTTACATTCAATAACCGGTGGTTCCAGCAAATGATTGGGGTCCCTATAGGATCGCCTGTGGAGCCAGTGTGGCCAATTTAGTTGTGGCCCACTGGGAGAGGGTGTTTGTTTTATCTAATTCTTTGGTCCAAGTGACAGTAGCATTATACACTAGGTTTTTGGATGACATTTTTGTCATCTTCAATGGTACTCTAGATGATGTTTATAACTTGGTGTTGTTTATTTAACGGCTCCACAGAATTTTTGAAATTCACATCTGAGTTTGCCATTGACTAGATTACTTACTTGGACGTGGAACTAGAGAAAGATAGGAGCCTAAATCGCTTCGTGGCCAGCATACATCGGAAGCAGACTTTCTCTAATTCTTATCTACATTTTGACAGCAAACACCCATTACACCAAAAGAGGGCTATCGTGAAAGGCCAATTTGTTCGAGCAGCCCGTATGACATCAGAAGACAAGACATTTCACAAGGAGTGCAAGTTCATCTTTGGCATGCTCGTCAGCAGAGGGTACCCCGCCGATTTTGTTGCAGAATTGAGTTTGGAAGTGCAGGGGAAGAGGGCCAATGGCCACTTCCGCCCGATTTTGGGGAATATGGAGGATGGGTCTTTATGTTTACCTCGCTTTGCCAGTGAGTCTGATACTTTCAATTGTTCTTTTGTAATTTCATTCAACTTGGATACAATGGACATTGTGTCCATTATAAAGAAAAATTGGCGCTTATTAACCACCAAGTCAGTAGGAGCATTTGGACTATTATCGCCCCCTAAGGTTACTTTCAGGAGGGGCCTTAACATCAAAAACATCCTGGAGTCCAAAGTTGCTGGTGCCTCCCCCAGATCTGGGATGTTCAAATGTAACATGTGCAGGTACTGCAGATACATTAAAGCAAGTTCAGCTTTTTCCATCAGGGATAAGAAATATCTCATACAAGGAAAATTCAATTGTGCCATTAATCGGGTGGTATATTTAGCCCAGTGTTCGGTCTGCCCAGATTTCTACATCGGCAAGACTGACAGGAAACTACAGGAACGAGTATACGAGCACTTATATGCCATCAGGAAGGGGAAGGTCGACAACGCTCTGGCCAAACATATATTAGATAATCCAGGTCACGAATTTTCATTTACAGTCATCGATCAGCTAAACCAAGAGTTTATGGGGGGCCCAATTCTTTAAGACTTGGATGCAAGGAGTTGATGTGGCAACTTAAGTTGGAAGCTTACCATTTACCTGGACTTAACAGTATGCTTTCCATCAGTTGCTTTCTCAAATTGAGAAGCCTAGTGAGGTGAAGCCCCCTGGAGTGACTTAATGCCATCTGGGAACATATTCTTGGGTTTTACCATTTTTTATTTTACTTCTGTGTTCACTATTTATTGTTTATATTAATACTTGTGGAAATTTCATATTCTTGGATTTTACCATTTTTTATTTCACTTCTGTGTTCACTATTTATTGTTTATATTAATACTTGTGGAAATTTTCTTTCCACTTTTATACTTATTTTTAAAATGCATCATAATTTTTCTTGTGGCTATTGACACATTTGATTTGTATTTATATGTATTTATGGTGGCTTTAAATTCAATATTTGGAGCATCATAGGTTTACCAGCATTGATGGCAGGTATGAGCAGTAGATACCAAATTGTTGAACATTTTGGCCGCTTCTTAGTTAAAAAATTTCAAAGTGTAATTATGTGCTTTTTAAAGGGGAGCCGCTAGGGGGTGCATTTGAGTGGAGTAGTGATGTATTTATAGTGAGACAAATGTGTGGTGCAGTTTGTTTTTCTGAGGAAGTTGGTGCACAGCGCCGACGAAAAGCTTGTTTTTAAGCTTAATAAAATTTCAATTTGTTTTTTTCGTTTATTGGCGTTCCTTTTTACAACATAACCTGTGGATTATAAAGAACTTTGCACACATCTATCTGAATCCAGGAGTTTAAAGGCGCTGGGCCTGCAAGGGTGTTTTTTTCACCAGTTTGTTTTTTGAATTTTTAGAAGATTTTTTCAAGTTTGCCGCAGGACACAACTGCCCAAAGAGGGACTGCCTCTTGCAAAGTGGGACAGGTGGTAACCCTATTCTATAGGCATCTTCCTTGGCTTGACGAAGCTGCTTAAGTTTAGCAGTAAACCAGGGTTTGTTGTCATTAAATTTTAATGAAGTCTTAGTGAGAGACACATATCTTCACAGAATCTGACAAGATGTTACTGTGTCTGCCAGATCATGCAAGTTACCAGCAGAATCTTCAAAGACACTCCAATCTGTACAATCAAAGCAGGCTTACAGCTTCAGCTTTGCCTCAATAGTCCACCTTCTCACTGTACTAATTACAGGTTTAACAGATTTAAATTTGCTCTTATAGATACGAAGCAAATGAATAATTAATCCCAACATTATAAAAGCCAACCAACCAATCAACTATTTAATTCTTAAAAGACTGGATTCTGTCACGATAGTACCTAAACTGCCTATACATGAAATTCTTTCTCCATGTTTCTGAGGATTAGGATAGAACAGAGAGAGACTGGTGTCCTGAATCAAAGAAACAAACAACTTTGGGCATGAATGAGAGATTTGTTCTTATGGATACCCTATCCCAAAAAACAGACCAGACGCTGTTTACCCAAGGGAGCTTACAACTCAGATTCTCTTTTAGCAGACGTCAGAGCAAATGTAACAATTTTCCATGTAATGACTCAAATCTGCATGATGTCCGAGTTCAAATGGAAATGTGGTTGCCCCCCCCAGAAAAAGTTACGATCCAGATGGAGGAACCTGCAATCACCTATCAGAAACCGTTTTACTTAGAAAACTTTGAGGAAAGAGGAGGTTCCATTGGCAGACATGCTGAAGTGGCAGCAAGATGTACCTTGACAAACTAGTGCAAAGACAAAAAGCTAGTAACATACACAAATATTTGAAAACCAGTGGTGCAATCACAGATAGGGCCCTGGTTATTTAGTTGGCACCAACTAGAAACTGTCTTCGACATATCGATAAGATTTTCTAGTAGCAAGATTTCTTGCCTCCTTTACTACTTGCTGAATGTCCTCAAAATAGAGGTGCCTAAAAAGTTATAAGAATCCAGGCAAATAACTTAAGATGTCAGAGATTGGGGTGCATTAAATATCCAGTGTCTTGTGGGAGTATATGAAGATAATGAGGAAGCTTGTGGTAACAGCCCTTGGCCAACTCCATAAAAAGGGAGAATATTTAACTATGCATCCTACCCATTCCACTGACATGCAGAGTCATTCTGAAGATTCTGAAGGCAGTGACCCCTTTCTGGCTCAGGAATTATTGGCTCCCTTGCAAGAGAATTGAAAACAATTATATTGTCTGTTTTTAAAGAAAGCAAACAGATCTCTTGGAATTGTTCTCCAGAACTGGATAAATAAATGCAAGACTCCCTTATTCAAACTACATTCATGAGGGTCAGATCTGACTTTGCTCAGTTTGTCTGTCAATATGTTTTTCTCTGGTGGAAAGTAATATACTTGGGGGGGGGGGTTAAGGAATGTTAAAGAGCTAACTCCCAAGTGACATAGCCAGTTTGTATACAAGATGCAACCTTGTGCCCCCCCCCCCCAGCTTTGTGATGCATCACATCACAGTGGTTTTATAGAAATGTTAGAAAATGATGTGCTTTAGGTCAGTCTAAAGAATCCCACAGGCCTTGCACCTTTCCCTCATAGAAACTGCCCCCAAAAGAAATTCTGAGGTCACTGATCGACTTAGAGGTTGGGGTAAAAAAGGGGAGAGATGTAAAATTGTTTACATTATTATTTGCAGTCATCACCAGTGCAATTTCATTTATACAAAGCACAAGATATATATATGAAAACCTACAGGATGTAAGTGATGGGTCCATGTTTTTTATACAGATACTATAGAACCTTTCTCACGTACAACCTGGTGACAAGAATTATGAGAGTCATGGATGCCATAACCCCCGTAGTCCTGAGAAACTCTCTGGCTGAAGCCTTTTGATATGGAGTGTTTATAAGGCATCCTTGAAAGACAATCCAGTGTGAAGTCAAGGCAGATTTCTAAATATTTGGTGAAACCCAACGCTTCTGACCAATGTCAAGGGCTCTTGAGCTATGGGAGAAGACTGCAAAGGTAAGCAAGTCACTCAAAGAGGAAAAGAATGAATGTCATTCAATCTATTAAAAACAATGACTGTAGAAAGACACTTGCAAACAGACCTGAAGTAGCAAAATAACCCAAAAGGTAAGGTAGAGAACTGATCATATGACCCAGACACCCACATTCAGAGATATTCTAGGCCTCATGCTACCATAGAGCTTCCCTGGGGAGTCTGATGGGTTTGATATTGATACTTCTCCACACTGAAATAGGAAGGAAGACATAAAATTGGTCTCCAAAAAGGTTCACTCTGATACCAGAAGCATTATGGAATAGAAGCCTTTACTTCTTGAAAAATGACATTGGTTTTAGGACTCCTAGGGTGAGCAAAGTGAAAAACATGAGGAAAAAATTCTTACTGGTTAGGATGGTGCTGAGGAACTCCCCCAGAGAGGAGGTTTTTGTTTAAACAGGAGGAAAAAATTCTTACTGGTTAGGATGGTGCTGAGGAACTCCCCCAGAGAGGAGGTTTTTGTTTCTAGTGCCAGTTGTAGCCCTCTTGAGATACCTTTAAGCCCCATAATTATTCAGGTCACAATCTTTTGCCAAACAGGACTGTACACAGCTAGGAGTAGGGACAGGTTTTGAAAGACTAAGGCAGGAGGGCATGTGGAAGAAAGGGACATAAGCCTGACTAGCTTGGTCTGCAAAGCTATGGAAAGGATCATCATGGACCTCATAAATAAAGATATTGGGGACCTACAGACACTGGATCCTACCCAGTTCGGCTTGGTTAAGGGCAGATCCTGCCTCTTAAACCTGGTTGATTTCTTTGAAACAGTCACCAAGGCCATTGACGAGGGGAAGGTGGTCCACACAGCCTACCTCGCAAAAGCCTTCGATACAATACCCCACTCGGGCATTATAGATAAGCTCACCAGCTTTAATATAAACCCCTATGTCACTAGATGGATTGCAAACTGGCTGAAGGACAGAACCCACATGATTAGAATTGCTGGAGCCATGTCAGACTCCAAACCAGTTACAAGTGGTGTCCCACAAGGCTCAGTCCTGGGACCTCTCTTGTTCGCTATATATTTCTCGGAGGTACAGGCCAACACGGAAGGACTGTGGCTGACCAAGTTCGCAGATGACTGCAAAATGGACGCCATAATCGACTCTCCAGCCGACACAAGCATCCTCCAAAAGGGCCTCATAGAAACAGACAACTGGTGCCAGAGTCATGGCCTCAAGCTAAATGCCAAAAAGTGTATAGTCATCCCCTTTGGCAAAAACAAAGTTCCCACAAATTACCACATAGGTGGTAATCCATTAAGTACAGAAGAAGTAATTTGGGACCTGGGGACCCAAGTTGATAGCAATCTCTCATTTGACAACCACGTGGCCAAAGTGCCCATCTAATCATGAAGGGATTCACATCTAGATCAGGGGAGGTCATCGTGCCTCTTTACTCATCCCTCATCAGGCCCATAATTGAGTACAATGCCCCTTTTGGGATGTACCTTACCAGACACCTGCAGCAACTGGAAATACCCCAAAAGTACCTCACCAAGAGGATCAAAGGGCTCAAACAGATGCCATATGCTGCCCGGTTAAAGAAACTCCAGCTCTACTCAGTGGCATACCACCTGTTCAGAGGCGATCTGTGCCTGACGTATAAAGCCATGTCCAACCCGGAATTAATGGACATGCTGCACCTCAGAAAATCCAAATCCCATCGAGCTACGCTCGAGACTTGAACCTCAGCACTGAAATAAATAGGACATGCTGGAGGGACAGATTCATAACCTAGAGGCTCCCTTCACTCTGGAATAAAATCCCAGTCCAGGTTAGGCAGAGTCCCTCGACTCTCTTCAAGAGGAATCTTGATGAGTGGATGGGAGATCGTAGGTTTACCCCGGGTATCACTTCTGTGTCACTGTTAGACAGAGGCACAGTATACTAACCTCGAAAAAGGGCATAGCAAAATAAATTTAAAATGGGTGGCGAAAGCCAAACACATTCTGGCTAGGCTTATAAATGCCCTAGGGCAGATAGCCTAGTATGAACCTATGAACAAAGCCTAAACTTGTACACCATCTCTTAATTAGAAAGGTTCCTGTTAGTTATTACTCCCTTCCTGCCATCTTTATTTCTTAGTCATGAACGAGGATCTGTAAAATTTGCTGAAAGAGGGAGATTTAGTTTAGGGATTTGTGAAGCATTTTTAGCACCCCCATCCCCTTTTTTAAATTGTTTGTGGACCCAAGTAGCGGATGGGTCACATAAAACCTTTTTCTCTAAATCCAAATTCAAAACCAGGCAGGCCTCCTCAAACAGAAGCATAGGCTCCAGACAAGGCATGTTTAGCCACTAGAGCCATATCAAAAAACAATAAGCTAGAGAAAGACCTGGAACTTCCACATATGGGACTCGTAGTTAAGAATTCTATATGTTCAAAGCGGAAAAGTAAAACAAAATAAATAAATATAAAATCTGTATCAAAACCTCCCTCTCTATTACTATAGGGTAAGGCTTGAATGGTCAGAGTAGCCTGTTACCCATCTGTTTTCATGGGTCTGTGGATTGTAAATCAGGTCTGTTATGAGCAACATGATATACTTCCTCCAAGACTGACACTACAGGAAGAATAGGCATAGAATGAGGTAAATCCACTTTTGACCATCTGTAGGGAGTGTCAGAGAAGTATGTAAAAGAGTGGTACAGGATATGTACGAGGGTAGTGTGACAGCGGTGAGGTCTGCGGTGGGAGTGACAGATGCATTTAAGGTGGAGGTGGGATTACATCAGGACCAGCTCTGATCCCTTTCTTATTTGCAATGGTGATGGACAGGGTGACAGACGAGATCAGACAGGAGTCCCCATGGACTATGATGCTTGCAGATGGCATTGTGATCTGTAGTGAGATTAGGGAACAGGTGGAGGAGACCCTGGAGAGGTGGAGATATGCTCTAGACTCTAGAGAGAAGAGGAATGAAGGTCAGCACGACTAAGACAGAATATATGTGTGTGAATGAGAGGGAGGATAGAAGAATGGCAAGGATGCAGTGAGTAGAGGTGGTGAAGGTGGATGAGTTTAAATACTTAGGCTCAACAGTTCCGAGCAATGGCTAGTGTGGAAGAAAGGTAAAGAAGAGAGTACAGGCAGGATGGAGTGGGTGGAGAAGAGTGTTAGGAGGGATTTGTGACAGACGAGTACCAGTAAGAGTGAAAGGGAAGGTCAACAAGAGGGTAGTGAGACCAGCTATGTTATATGGGTTGGAGACAGTGGCACTGACAAAAAGGCAGGAGTCAGAGCTGGACGTGACAGACTTAAAAATGTTAAGATTTGCAAAGAGTGTGACAAGGGTAGACAGGATTAGAAATAAGTATATTTGAGGGTCAGCCCAGGTTGGAAGGTTTGGAGACAAAGCCAGAGAGGCAAGATTACGTTGGTTTGGTCATTTGCTGAGGACGGATGCAGAGTATATTGGGAAAAAGATGCTAAGGATGAAGCTGCCAGGTAACAGGAAAAGAGGAAGGCCTAAGATAAGGTTTATGGATGTGGTGAGAGAGGACATGCAGGTGGTTGGTGTGACAGAGCAAGATGCAGTGACAGGAAGAAATGGAAACAGATGATCCGCTGTGGTGACCCCTAACGGGAGCAGCCGAATGAAGAAGAAGAACAGGTATCTTCTGTATCTGACTAGGTGAGAAATCTGTGCCACTTCAAGGAGGTCCCTTCTCCCGGTATGAGAAATTTAAGCATCCTACTACAGATGGTTCCCTCATTCCCAGACTAAGACATTGGAAACAGCCAAAGAGGATGTGGCTGACCACTGGTTCATGGTGGCTAAAAGGACTACACCAGAGAAAGCTGGAGAGGTAAATGAGTGGTCTGAGAAACAATAAATGGACACTACAGGTTCACTCACTCTCAGGTGAGGTCCAGACTGAGCCTGTGTAGACTGCAAGGACTCACAGGCAAGTTGCTCTTTTTTTCTAAGAACTAAGGAAGTCAGACCAGCAGGAGTGGGGTAAGAATCCATGCTGCAACAGAGAATGATGAGCAGTCTACTTCTTCAGGTGGCAGAAAGTACTGAAGATTTTTCACTCTCACTGTGATTTTCCCTTTTTCATGGCTTCCCAATCAGCAAAGTAGAACTGTGGGAGGGATCCAAAGCTTTTGGAAGTTGGCCAGTTATTATGCTTTGGGCAAGACACAAACCCCCTATAGCCTAAAAAATACTGCAAGCAGCAGGAATGATGAACATCCTGCTATTTTACTGCCAATTTCTGATAAGGTAAGACATAAGTCAAGGGTACAGATTAGACTTGTGGAACTATAAACTGTACCCTCTGAATATATTATCCTACTTTGCCTGTCCTTGGTAACTGATGGCCCTGGGCTGGCTCCAGACTGAACAGTCAGGCAACAGCTCAGAAATTCTGCTGCTCATCAGACCTTGGGTTTTTCCATTTCTGCCAGATCTGAGCCTCTTGAAGGGCAACTGCTCAAGAAGTTCCTCAGAAATTACTTTCTTCAAGCTTCATGGTTCTTTTGCTTCTGCTACCTGCTTCAAAACAACCACAACTACAACAGAGTTGGGGGTCACAGTGAAAGCTGAAAGCCAACAGTTGAGAAGATTCTACTTATTCTCCATAACCTTCCAGATGCAACGTAACTTCAATGTCAAAGAGGAAAAAGTTCTGAATTATTTAATTTAGGAAAGTTGGCAACATGCACTTGTCATACACAAGCTATACTCAGACATGCCACAGCAAAGTGATACCGGATCCTGCAGCCCAGAACAAATTTTCTGCAGTGTTAGTGAGGACTATCTGTGGGAAATGTCAAATGAGGTAACAGTAGCTAACCAGATTGCAGTTTTTGTTTTAACTACCAGCCTGACTCCATGGTGCTGAGGGATGGAGCCCAAACTGCAGCGCAGGTGATTAGGGTCCAGTTGGAGCCCAAACTGCAGCGCAGGTGATTAGGGTCCAGTTAGGACCCTCAGCAATGAAGGAGCGAGGCAGGAAGGGAATGAAAGGAATGAAGGTGTGTGTGTGGGGGGGGGGCTAGCTCATACCCAAGGACACATGGAGTCTGTGTGATTTCCCTTTCCCTACAGGAAACCACAAATCATGTTTACTAGTGAGGGGTGGGGCTGACTGCAGGGGAAGTGAAATAAAACAAAGATTTTTGCCAGAGCATTCACCTACCTATGTTGGACGTTCTTCAAAAATAAAGCTTTTGAAAACCAAAAGGAAAACTTTAGTGGTTTATTCAACTTCTGACACAGGAAAATATGAGATTGTAGATCAAGGACTAGATTTATTCTCTTAAATTGACTTGGAAGCTTGTCTGGCTAGACTTGGAAGCTTGTCTGGCTAGACTTGGAAGCTTGTCTGGCTAGACTTGGAAGCTTGTCTGGCTAGACTTGGAAGCTTGTCTGGCTAGACTTGGAAGCTTGTCTGGCTAGACTTGGAAGCTTGTCTGGCTAGACTTGGAAGCTTGTCTGGCTAGACTTGGAAGCTTGTCTGGCTAGACTGAAGTCATCAGCTGGAATTCAATCTTTGTATGTGTATTTTTTAAGTTAGTATCGCTTTTGCGATTCAAGCTTGGAGAAGCCTTGGTGTACAGTCTCTCAACTTGAGAATCCTCAGTGCTTATTTTCTGGAATAATTACTGCTGACAAAATTCATCATAAACCTTACCTTTCTTTTTTAGTTTTTACTTTCTGTTTTCCTGCGAGGGTCCTTAGCTCTTGTTCTGTTGGATGCTGGTACCATTGTAAACTGCGAAAAAAAAAATGGGCAATTAATACCGAATGATAATATAAGTATTCAGTCTTTAGCTATGACAGAACTCGGCTTTCAAGATCTATTTGCTATCCTCCTTTTCACTCGCATTACAAAATTAACAGACCAATGTACTTCTGTCTTTGTGACAAATTAAAAGCTGACTGGTAACTTTTGCATACAAGACATGCAAGAAATCAATCTGGCTTTTGTATGACTAAAATGTAGTGTTGTCTTGGCCACAGCAGTAAGCAAAATAAATTTCAGTGGCAATGCAAAAGTATTAGTACCAACTTTTGGTACTTACATTAAAAGGAACAGCAGTTTGACAATATCAAATCAACTACTTGAGACAGACAGACAGACACACACACACACACACACACACACACACACACACACACAGCTTTAAAAATGAAGGTTACATCGCAAAGGATGTATATAAAAAAAGCAAGGTAAAAGTAGTAAATTACGGAAAATAACTTCTGCAAACCAGCAAACGTGGTCATGCTCAGCATTGCAAATAACATCAATATTCTATGTCCTTCAATCATTTTCAGCTCCAAATGTATACTATAGCAAAGGTTTTATTTCAAGTCACCTAAGTTACACTAGGGATATTATCCCCAGGGTACCATGGTACTACTGACCCTCAGAGTTACTAAGGTAATTTCCTCTAGTCTAGTATTACAGAATAATTTCCTTGGTTTTTGCATGCATAGGATTAGGTGAAAGAGAAAAGTAAACAAACTTGAGAGAAGGAAATCAAATAATGTTAACATCTGACACCAGTCACAGTGTTAGGAAAATTAAAGAAGTTATTACACCTTGGCATTAATATCCTTGCTTCCACCATGTGTCTTACATTATTCTTATGCATGAGACTAGAATACTGAAAAACACTATTGTAACTACATGCCTCACTTATTTGCTGTTTACTTGTGTATCAAAGCTGCAGTAATGACTCAAAGACTGAACCGTTACTACCAGTCTACATTCCCCACTACATAAAATATAGCAGTCCATTCCAGATAAATACAATTCTGTCAGTTTTGGCTAGGGAATAGAAAATGCAAGTTAATAAAACTGGTACTTGCGTATTAATCGCAACCAGACTTCCAAGTGGAGAAATAGCTGTTTGCAAAGCCGTACTCCTGCCGATAACTTCAGGCTTGCCCTGAAAAATATCATTTCCATTTAGAAGCGCAGCTTTGCACATTTAAAAAGAGTGGACTATATTTTTGGCCAGTTTGGGGTTCACAGTTATCAACTTTTCATGTCATGAATGTAAAACAATATTTTGACACGGTTAAAAGGCATTCAACTATCCGATAAATGTTTTGTTAACAAGCAACACAATGTTAGCCTCGAATGTCTGGCACTTTCTGCATGTTGAAAATGGACTTTTTAAACAAAACAAGGTGCTCTTCCTCATGACAAAGTACTGTGCAGATATGTGTCATGTTGCTCTGCAGTTGCATGCCACTGTAGAAAGTGTCGTTGTCCTGGAGTTTCAGTTTTTAGTTTTCCAAAATGACAGGTTATTGCTATTAGCGATAGTGAAGATTTTGTAAAATCTTAACTTTTGCCAGGAAACCACAAATTTTGAGGAGAACGGAGCAAAACAAATAGGAGGGCAAGACATTCTGCGAAAAGATGTACAGTGTAGAGGCATGTTGGCTACTCGTCTCATACTTACAATGTGGTACTACTTCACATTATTGAAACAAACTGCGTTAGAAGTTATCTGAAGGTACAAAAGAGTATAACAGCTGCTGCAATCATTTCTTTCAGCGGCTGTCCAGTGTTTTATGCTACATTTTTCAGCAGAAGTACGACTTGCAAAAGACCTGTGCCTCCTGTTTGAAATCTGGTTGTGAAAATATGCAAGTACCCAAGTACTGGTACATATTATTGATTCTTTTGTAAACCAAACCTTAAACTGTTCAAAGTGGCAGCTATAACAATGAGAAAGAAATCAAACTGCAAACCACAGGCAGCAATTAGCATATGAAGCAATGCATCTTTAAGCTGAAGCAAATCAACTCACATACTCTTTACAGGAGATGTGCATCAAGTCACTTCCCTTACCTGCCACTACAGAGCAGCCAACGGGCGAAAGAATAGTGAGGTATAATCTTCTGCATGACGCTGGCCATCACCATGGTAACGACCAGCTGTACCCCTATCACACCCTGCAGAGGAACAGGTTTAAAGGCAGTTAAAAAACACACTTCTTGAAAAAAATCTGATGCACTCAATTAACCCATCACCACAATTTTATTTTAGGGGCTTAAGTTAAGTTAACAGCATCACTATATACCCTGATCACCACTTAAGCTCTAAATCAACCAACTACCAAAACCTTAAAAAACTCACACACAAAAAAAATGAAATACACATATGATGATAAAAAGTAATGTACCAACAAAATCAGTGCAAAAGTATAGACACGATCCTACCCTTTTTCATTAAACAGGATTTCAATATCCAAGTGCAAGGTGTTATACATTCCTTACGCCACTATATCAGACTGTTTTCTGTGTGAGGATTGAGCTTCTGCCAATAAAAAAAATTATTTGCATTTGTTTACAGAAAATTCTGACTGGGCATTGAACCCTTTTTGGCAGAGGCCCAGGAAAAAAAAGTTCCAGAGTTACAATAATACATGAAACTACATTAATCCGTGGCACACACTGCAACTAGTAAACTTCACTGGTATTTACCTATTAAGCAAAACAAATTCCGGTAAAGCTAGAATATGTCCAACCTATAAAAGAATACTCTAAAACTTGAATATGTATTTTAGAACATGATAAGAAAACTAAAACTCCATGTGATGTACCTAAAACTCAAAGCAGATACATGTTCTAATATTTTTTATACCTTACTTCAATGAAAGTTGTTTTTTCTTTTTGTGTGGGGAAAGAAATGACAGAACAACTCAACTTTCAAGATCTATTTATTCTTTTTCACTCACATTACCAAAACTAACAGACCAGTGGACTTCTGTCTTTGTGACAAAGAGTTTAAGCTATTCTATAACCATCGGTGTCAGAAACAAAGCAGAAGTAATGAGAAAAAGCAGTACAAAAAATAGAGATTACATAAAAAATTATACCGATTAGTACAGGTATATACTCAAGAATTAAAAACATGAATTATGGTCTGACAAAGAAAAAGCTAATGGACAACATAGAGAGAGAGTCCATGTGATGTGAAGAAATACTACTGACCTTCTGATGACTGTCATTTCACAGTATACAACATGGCAGGGAAAAAAGAGAATGGGATAAAACAGCAACACACAGCGGAGTTTGAGCATCACAAGGAGTACAGCAAACTGCATACAAAAAGTCTGAAATATTAACTACAGAAACAGTGTGACATAAGCACTATTATGCCATGAAAAATTAATAATCAGTACCACAATAAAATAAGAACAGGCTATAAAATATTAAAGAAAAATCTTTTTGTAAAGTGTTGAAAGAATGACAAAAATAAATCATCTAGAAAACTGTGTTGATGCATGTGTGTGTGTGTGTGTGTGTGTGTGTGTGTGTGTGTGTGTGTGTGTGTGTGTTTGAGAGAGACAGACAGACATACACAAACAGAAGAACTTTCTATACATAATCTCTCACTTACTGGAGGTTAAAAAAGTAAAACAAATGTACTAGAAAAGGATAGGAAGAAATATGTTTCAACACACTAACAAAATAGTCACTAATTCAGTCCGAGCATGACAAATGACACTTTAAAACATAACGTGCGTGCTGACAACATTTTAAAATAACACTAGAGGAATTTAATCCAATATGATACTGTAGAACAAACGAGGCATTCACTACAATGCCGAATATGCAAGAAAGCAGTTCGGTTACAGACTTGCAAAGACTGGTTAGGACTGGCACTGTCTGGTTGTAGAACCATTCAGCAAGTACATTTTATTAGCTTGTAATTCCATCCAGCAGGCTGGGAGTAATTCACATAAAAGTACAGGAAATACATCTGAGCCATATACTCACTTTTAACAGAAAATATTCAGGAGTATTTCAACTGTTAGTAATAGCTTGCAAGTATTCTTACCTTCATAAGTTCCCCAGTCACTCCAATTTTTCCTAGCAGTATCCGTATTTTCTCTCTACTGTCTGTGTTGGTCTTGCCTCTGGCACAACCTGCATTACTCTGACACCTCAGTATTCAAATAAAGAAAGTGTCAGCTTAAACCATCTTCAGTTCATCTGAGTGACTTCATCCATCATCATGAAAAGTGAGGCCTATTGGTCTTCTGTACAAAACAGCACAGCATGACAACAGCCTCTATGGCAAAAAGAACAACACAACTGCATCAGTGTGTAAAATGATGCAATGATGACTACAAAAGGAGGATGAAGGGGGCGGGGGGGGGGGGGGTAACCTAACAAAATACTTCTCTAAGATACAAAACTTATAGGTACTTATCAGAACATTAAATCTGTGAGAAAAGATTCATCTGCCATAATCAAGGACTAATGCTCTGGTTCCAGCAAGCTGACTAATGTTCTGGTGCCAGCAAGCTGAGAGAGTAAAACTTTCCAAGTCTGCTAACTCTCTTCTTACAACTCCCAATTACATTTTCCGAACTTAACACCATGAAAAAGTTGCAAACCTAGCCAGATAACGAAACTGAAACCAGAAGAGAAATCAGAGCAATGATAAGGTTAGTGGTGGGGATAGAGACTTTTATTACAGCAAATGACTCTTCTAACTATCTGGCATTAGGGTAAATACACAGTAACTTTGTTACTTCAAACACTCCTCTGTTACCAGATGCGATCAGGATGGTGTCCTCATCTATGGTGTCCTCATCTAATCCAACTAGGTAATCAGACATGTACTTTACAAGCACTCCTTCAGAAACAGAATGTGGCCTGGAGTTGCATCTAATTTGTAGCATTTCACAAAGGTATTTAATACTGACCAAGCTGCAGCTACCTCTGCATCATCTATGGTGGTCTTAAGGGAAAAAAAAAAATCTGTGAAAGTAGCCATAGCCCCCATGAAACAGAGTCATCTGGGTAGAACAGGTATACAGAGAGACAGAGCTGAACTAAATGCAATAGGAGTACCATCAAGAGAGGAAACATTAAGATGCTTTCTTCTCCCCTCGATCTTGAGGCAAAGCACATAAACAGCTGGTCTTCCTTATGGCGGTCTTTTGTTCTGTCAACACACCACCTGGTATGTTAATGGACTGATTAAGATTTGACTCGACACCTTAGGTAACTCTTTCCTTATGGGAAACCAAGTAAGGAGGTTTTAGGAACAAAAAATGCAAATCATACACCTAAAATGAGATTACTGTAACCAAAAATAAGGTTTTCCGTGAAAGAAACTTCAACGTGGTGGAAGTGTGCTTAGATGCTTTATTCGGCTTACCAAGGAAAACAAATACCGGTCCAATGGAGGCAATGAATCTCTTAATGAGGTATCTCAGTAAGAAAATATCCCCAAGGAATTTCTCAAATGACTTTGGTGGTCAGACATGAAGGCATGATAACAGTGAAAGCAGTTAATAATGGCCACAAGACTCTTACAGGTAGGACATCTGACAATGGAATTACAGGACTCAGCTATAGCAAGGCTTGTAGTAATGAGAGGCACAACAATATTGAAGGCACCATGAGGCTGAAATCAGAAAGCATTTCCACCAATTGGTGCACGTCTCCTGAGAGGCAAGCTTTTCATAAAGTAAAAATGTGACTACTCTGAGCAGTCGCAGTCTTCAGCTATTGGCTTGACTAGTCTTCTGTGATTATCAACTATATGATGTGACGATCCAGACAAATGTTACCAGGGGGCTGCCTCAGCAACAACTTCTGTTGTGGAAACCTCGGTGGTGCCTGTAGTTTTTAGAACTTTAAGACAGTGCTTCCTAATGGACACTTCAATATGGTTACATAAGAATCATATGTGCTTCAAGCAGTTTCAATTTCTGGGTGTGCTCATTTTAAGGGGTAACGGATGGAGAATGCAAAGAAAATCCCTAGCAAAGAACTAACCTCCTCTGACTATTCTGAGGTGCAAGGAATGAATCATACAGACAACACTTTGAAATAGCTGGTGTTGCAAACTGGCATGCCCCACTTCCTGAATATATACTGCACTATTGTTGGATTGAAGAACCATTCAAAAAGGCAAGAGAAGGAAAACATTAAACTTGTCTGACAAGTTGTGAATTCACTGAACATGTAACACTACTAAGAAGCTCTAAGACGGTATCATCCTCCGTCCTACAAACTCACTAAAGAGCAATGTTCCTCTTTGCTTTTTGATGTACCATGCTAATGCAATGCTGTCTGTCCAGACTAGGGAAAATAATACCCATAGGCAGCGATTCCTGCAAATTTAAGGACAACAGGAGCTTGACAGTAGGACTGCTCTCATTTCTAGATCAAATGATATGCAAATGAGACTCCTACTGAGGGTGCCTTGTAGTGTCTACCCACTGTAGTGTCCTCGCTCTACCGCAGATGCATCCATGCTGATGAGTGGCAGAGGCAGGGTCAAAAATGAATGGATATCTCACTGACAGACTGGCTGGTTATGAACCCATGCTAGCATGTGATGGATGGTTTGATGAAAGCTTGAAGGGAAGCTGTGTGATGGGGTTACCGTACAAAATTATCCAATGAAGGGCCTGCATACGATAACTGGCATGCAGCAGCATACAAGTGCAAACTGCCATTAGTCCTCAGACCTGAAAACCTGACGGCATACTGTTGCTCTCAGTTACAGAATTGTCAAATAACATAAGATGGTGTACTGAGTAAAGGATGTCTAGTACTCTTTCTAGGGTAAGAAAATCCTGGCAATTTCTTGCATCTAATGAAAAACCTTCAAAACTGAGCAGCTGTCTAGGAGTAAGTTGTGAATTTTGGTGGTTTAAGATAACCACTAACAAAACAATTGCTATAAGTAAAAACTGACTTCAAAAGGAGCAAACATCCTCTGAAAGGGCCAACAAAATCCAGTTGTCCATATATAAGAAGACTTAAGTCCCTTGTAGCCTGAAGAAAGCTGCAACAATGGACATGAGCTTAGTGACTAGCTTCAAGAGAGAAGCACAGAAATCTTAAATTCTAGGACACTTTAATGTAGAAGTTTGGCATCCTTCATATCTAAACAAACAGTCAAGCACCTCCTGATGAATATGGAAATGTAAGTCGCGACCATAAAAAAAGGAATGTTTTTTGGAATAAAGATGTTTAAGCCACTGACATTTTAAAGGAGCCTGAGGTCCCTTCTATTTTTGGTATTTAAAAGTCTTTGCGGATGCAAGAAGCTTTTATGCTCCCTTCCTCTCTTGTGGTTTCTGAGAGAGCGAGACATCCAGCCTTCCTCTCTTGTGGTTTCTGAGAGAGAGAGACATCCAGCAAGGATTTAGATGAACTGGATAGTCATTTTCAAGAGTATGTCATTACTTTTAGGGATCTTCCTTACCTACCTGTCATGGCAGTTTAATACAGAAAATTAAGGCTATAAGCTGCAAGAGAGCTTTATTCTGTAGTACTGGTATAAATCCTGGACTCTCATTTTGCCTAGCAAGTGACTAAATGCAAACACTGGCCCTTTAGAATGTATATGTAAGTGTTATAATAAATTAGCATTGGTTACTGTATTGCATAACTTCTGATAAAAGGCACCTTTCTAAACAGTTTGCACTAAAACAAAAAAAAAAAAATTGCATTTTCTCTGACAGCAACAAATCATTTTGCTGTGGCCAATAACTGCACAATTCTAAAACAAGAATGAATGATTTCTGCTAAGAACAGCTACTGGAAACTGACCTTTCTTTCAGTTGCGGGACTTCATTGCTATACTTCATAAAATTGTAAAATTATTTATTCACGCACACACGTGTTAACAACACATCCATACATATATTTCATCATCAGTCCCCATTCTTCTACATGGGGTTATGGTGTTGCGTCAACAGTCACCACCTCCCTTGATTCAATGCCACTGTCCTGCCTTCTTGGACAGTTATGCCTGTCTCAGGTCTCCTCTCATGCAATCCATTCACCTCTTTGATGGAAGTTTCCTTTTGCCTTCTTCTAGTCTCTCCCAATTTTTTTTTCACCATATAGTCATCTGCTTTCTTGCACATGTGCCCAAACCACTGCATTTGGTTCCCTTTGATCTTTTCTGAACAGGGGCTACTTTGGCTTCTGTTCTGATGTAATCACTGTTTCATCTGTCTTCACAGCATGCAACCCTTCCCCGCAGCGGACCTCCAACAGCCACCAGCTTCTCTTTTCATCCACTAGCTCTACTAGAACCACCTTATCCTCTGGGCTCAACCTGACACACGTCCAGGGCCAGTGAGGCAATCAAGGATGCTGGTAAAGCATCATACTCCTGCTGCTGTTGAGGAGTGTGCCATAACCCACTTTCACCTCACAGAAGCCTTACAATCTTCACAAATGCTGTCTACAGAGGTACACATTCATAGGTTCTTACTAGGCTAACAATCACAAGGGCCCTTGCAAGCCTAGCTGTGTATTCTAAACCAGTTGGGCCCCAGAGTATCACTGACACCTATGGGGGGGCATGTTAGTAGGAAGATAACCAAGGACTTGTAGGAGAAGGTATTAATTAGGATAAAAAAATTTTCTTATTGATGACCTCTGTCCATAAAAGGACATAGTGGCTAAATTAGTGATTTTCCATCCAGTTGTCAAGGTTTCATTTGAATAGGGTCAGAGATGAACTCTGTTTTACATGGATGGACAGCCTATTCCATAGTATGGGGATCCTCAAGGGCACAGTATGGGGATCCTCAGGGGCACACAAACAGAACATGCTGCATGGACAGATGTCAAAAGTTTAGTACAGATCTCTGGATCTAGCTTTTCTGGTGCTGTTTTATTTGCACGTGTGCAACAGATATATCAGGGCTGGATCTCAGGAAGCCCTGTAAACCAGGCAAAAATCCTCTCTCAGCAGCCTGTAGGAGACTGAAAGTGACAGAGCCTTTAGGCAATCAGTGTAGGACAGGGTACTCATGCCCAAATTCTCCTGGTGAGAAGCATTTGTGGGCGTCCCAATTGTTGCAAGTTTCTAGTTAGATACATGCCAAAGGGGGCATTGTATTCAGTGCTAGGTCTGATAAGGACAGAGTATATGCTAGGTCTGATAAGGACAGAGTAGAGTGGCACTGTAAACTTCCTTGGACCTGGATGCCATACCCTTATCTATAAGCTGAGTGACATAGAATTATTTTCTTATAATCTTAGCTGAATGTATAATCTTAGCTGAATGTTGATCAAAGCTATCTACATGTTTCCAGATCCCTTACTACTGGGTCACCTCTTACGGGTGTTTACTTGGGTTGACAGTTTCCCCAAAGGATACTATAATGCATTTTTTCACATAGAGTTTCAGGCCATAGCTTTTGCACCAGTCATTTGTCTCTGTTAAACCCACTCGCAAGATGCTGACGATTTGGGAGGAATCTATAACTCCCAATTTACAGTCATTTGTGAACTTGGTTGAGCCAGAAGCCTTGAGAATTAGCCTCGACTTCTGAGAAGTAGATGCCAAACAGAAGCAGACCCAGCATGGAGTCCTGATGTACTCTGCTGATGAATGGTCTTTTAGTGGAGGTGGTCTAACCGATCCTGACTTCTTGGGTCCAGTCTTTGAGCCAGCTGGCAATCCAGCAAGTTATATAGGGAATACTTATCTCAGACAGCATGCCAGCAATGCTGATTGAGGTGCTATATCAGACGCCTTGGCCAGGTCAAGATAATCAGTACGCAGGATTTTACCCTCATCCATTGCCTTGGGGACCCTCTCAAAAGGCCAACAAGTTTAAGAATGGATACCTTGTTTATCATTTCCATGATAAGTCTAATATGTAAAGCCATGAATTGAATAGTTAGACTGATGGGTCTAATTCCATGGGTCAGTTGATAGTCCACCCTTATGGAGGGGAATAACTGTGATGGTCCTTCTTTCACTTGGTACATAGCTTATTTCAAGGCTGTAGATGAACAGTGCCTCAAGTGGTTCTGACAGGCTGTGTTTTACGCTGTTCAGGAGGCAACCAGGGATGCTGTCAGGACCCATGAAGGCAGTGTTCTTGACTTCAGTGAGTCCGTGCCAGAACTGATCCCTGCTAATAACTGAGGTGTGATGAAGGGGATTTCACTTGGTGGAGCTGGGAGGAAGTGGGGGGGGGTGAAGTTTATCAGCCAGTAGATTTGCTGCGTCACCCTTGCTGGTGAAGAGAGTACCATTCACCACCAGTTCAGCACACTGCTGTGTGTTGTTTTTAAGGTTTCAAACATAGCTGAAGAAGGCCTTGTAATTGTCCTTAGTCTGTGAGGCTATCCTGACCTCATAATTGGCTTTGCTGGACCTCCAAGTTTCTGGTTTAGTTGTATAAGAGAGCACTTGTCTTTAAGGGAGTTGCTCTTCCTGATTTTGGCCACGAGTTTTCATCTTTTACTATATATTCTGTTTTGGTGAGGATTCTACCAGTAGGATTTGTTTTTAGTGTTTGTTTCCGGTTTATAACTGTCACTAGTTTAGCTGGGTTTTCTGGATTGATTTTTACTTCAAAGGAGATAGCTTTATGATCCGTCTCACTAGTGAGGACATGTCAGAACACCAGACCCAGTATGCTTGATCATCTAGTTGGAGTGTACACTGTACCAGATCCAGTACGCTTGATCATCTGGTTGGAGTGTGCACTAGACCAGATCCGTCTCACTAGTGAGGACATGTCAGAACACCAGACCCAGTATGCTTGATCATCTAGTTGGAGTGTACACTGTACCAGATCCAGTACGCTTGATCATCTGGTTGGAGTGTGCACTAGACCAGATCCAGTATGCTTGATCATCTGGTTGAATTGTGCACTATACCAGATCCAGTATGCTTGACCATCTGGTTGGAATGTGCACTATACCAGATCCAGTGTGCTTGATCATCTGGTTGGAGTGTACAATATCTGTTCCAGGGTGTTTGTGTTAAAGCCCAGGAAATACTGTGCCTGTAAGTATGAGACAGTGTATGTATCCCAGTCTATAGAGGGGTAGATAAAGTCACCCATGAACAGGGTGATTTTTCTGGATGGTGAGCACCTCTAGTAGATTTAGGTAAGAGTTGAGAGACTCTAAGGATGTAGATGGTGACCTGTAGCTAGCCATGATACGAGGAGGGACCTTATCTTTGGTGACTGCACATGGATGACTTCTATTGGTCATCCTGTTTAACCAACCTGGAGGTACGTTCGTTACCAACGTGGCTTGACACACTGTTACCTTTGGCCCCAGTCTGTCCCCAGTCTGTCCTGTTGTTGGTCTAAATGTGTGGAAACTGTAGCCTTGCAGTGCAGGAGTACTTTCTACATCTTGGAGTCTTGGTTATGGCAGGAGGGCCTGAAGGGTATGGAGAAACTCCTAGCTTTAACACCTTAAGTTTCTTGTAAATTTCACTATGTTGATAGTTTTGTCTTTTTGGAGTGGTCTAAAAAGGTTTAATAGGTGGATAAGGTTTACAAAACCCTACGTGGCAAGTGCAGCCCATTCTTGGCAAAGCAATGCGGTCTTTTGACCATGTCCTCCCATACTGAGAGATACTGGATTCCATTGAAGTGACACCACAAACTAAGTCAATTAGTAAAATCAATCATTTTAATGTTCATACTGTGGCATCATCCTTGGTGCAGGTAGAATGGTGGTCAAAACTAGGCTCATACTCATCTGTGACAAATATTGCGAGAGATACATTAGGTTTCTTAGGTTTCTTCTTATATAGGTCTAATGAAGTACACCTCAAGTCATTTATACCCATATGGACTATGACAGAATCATACTGGTGCCTGGGCTGTAGTGACCAGGTGCGTGTGCGATATTGTGGATCCTGGTTCCAGATAGGCAACAAACCGTTATCTTCTCCTTGTCTAACCTGGTGAGTGGGGCATCTGCGTGATGCAAAATGGAGTCCCCAATGACAAGAGTATTAAGTAAAATATATGCTTGCCTTATGGACTTTGCATTTGGGGGACCATTGGGTGTAGGCTTATGCGAGATGTTTGGTGTTGCTTGTGTGTGTGTTTAAATGATTGCTTAGGAGCAGTGTCACCATTAGATGGCTTTGGCAGTCTGAGATTTGGGAACGCATTTTTAAGCATCTCAGCATAAGAAATCTTTGTGTGCGTGTGTAGTGTGGGTATTCCTGATGGCCCCAGTGATGTGCAAGATTTTTCGCTACAAGGAAGTTTTATATTTATGTCGCTTGTATGCAGTATTAAAATTTTCTTAGATGATTAACTGGTTGTCTAAAAACATGAAACAATTGCTACAAACACCTTAAGATACCCAAATCTACCAAACTGGCCACAGAGACATTTGGAAAATACATAGTCGTGCTGGCTGGACCTAGAATAGGGTGGGCCATTTAGGATTAAGGACCGAGTTTTAAGAGGGGTCTCCTACAGTCCTTCTGGGGTTAAGGGCAAGATGTTACACAGTGCTAGGATATGGTAGTTCTATTCAATGTTCAAGTTAGTTGCTTTAAATGCAATTCTGCACAATGTCACTCTGTTAACAGATTTCAGACCAAATCGTAACTTTACAGGGTGATTTTGCTCTCTAGGCATTTGCTTATAGACAAGTTACTGCTAACTGCTGCTGCTCAGTGGGCAGCTCCGTGCAAACTTGCCTGATTTATAGTATAGACAAAAAGCTTGAAAGCCAACTCCTATGTCCTTCATCCAATAAACAACCACACTTTGAGCTACCTGGTGTGTTTTCCAACTCAGAGAGACCAGATAAACACTTTCTGCCACAAAATGGATGATTCTGGAATTTCTTAATGTAAAAGCACAGCAAAAAAACAGTTCTCAGATTAAAACAAACTACCAAACAATTAAGTCCCTGGCCAATTCACCCTTCTGCAAGGCAATTAGGAGGCACACAGAACTATAAAAGCTATAAAAACAAAGAAATTACTATTTTACCACAAAATAAAATTTTTAAAAATGCTCAAAAAACAGCAGTGATCACTGTATAAACCAAGTAAAATATTCTTACTGTAGCTTGGATGTGCACTTTCACCCACGTGTAAACTCCCTACCAAGCAGTGCACTGCTTGCAGTGCTATTGTAGCAAGCCTAGGCAGCCTCCTTCCCCCTGGGATAGGCAAGCTAGTGTAAGCCACTCACTGCAATCCTCCTCTCTCCTCTGATCCCTCCAGCCCCCTCACAATAGTCAAACTCAGGCTGCCTGGAGCTCAGTAAGGGTTTTAGTCCTCTGCACCACAAGGTTGGGCTTAGATAAGTTAAATTTTGGTGGAAATTACATCATATACTGTGACGTTGTGATATACATCAAGTATACTGACATCAGTAGAACGCTGGCTATAACAGCATCTGTAGGACCAACATCAGACAGTGATATTTGTTGGCCCAGCATTGGGTAACCTGTGTTGGTGGTAGAGATACTAGTCACACATCAGCACCAGTAACTGTCATGCTGACATTTGCTAAAATTAAACCTGTAGTGGTGTAGGTGGCACTAATGCCAGTTCCCCTGGTGCAATCAAAAGCATTTCTGCTAATGCAGGACAACATGGTAAAGTCCTGGAACTAGGAGGACAATAATTTGAGGGAAGAATTCCAATAGGCTTCAGAAGTTGAGACAGGGATAGTAGTGACTTGAGACAGGGATTTGTAAACTTACGGGTGACAAAATGCTATATTCTGCTTCCATCAGTGATGGTTCACCTGCACTCGATTCAAAAGATAAAAGTAGGCAAGTTTACCTTGCCTACCCTTTCCTTGCTACAAAAGTTCCTTCCTTGAAAGTCTTGAAAAAAGTAGAGGAAAATCTATTGCCTTTATCAGGGTTTAGCATGGCCACTGATCTCTTATCAGATATTTTCACACAATGCATTTTTGGATACATAGTAGTAGTAATACAAATCTTCATTCCTTAACCACCTGTGCTTGAATTTCTCATCATTTACTGATATTTATTTACCAGGAAACTCCAACTGAGTAATAAATAATTTTTTTTTAGAGAAGCCCGAGGAGAAGAGCTCGAGATTTTGATAACATCAAATAAAAACAGTAGTATAGATGCAATTAAAAAAGCATACATGCATACAATTTGGCAGTGGAATACCTAGGATACAATAAAGCATGAGGAGACACCACTGATGTAAAAAAGATAAGTAGTATACTACTTTCTGGCATAACAGATTAATCTGTTATGCTAGAAAATAAAAAGATTATCAAAAATACAAGAGATACAAAGTCCCCCCAAGAGTGGGGCGAGTGCAGGTGTTGAAAGACAGGGATAGTATGATGACAGATTAGTATGAAATTGAAGTAGTTGTTGATGTAGATCATAAAAGGTGAGGTGCATGGGCATAGCCAAGAGTGAATGAAAAATTATTTGAGAGAGGACTTAAATACATGAAAACTAAATATAGTTCTGAATGAATGAGATAGAGTTCCATAGTTTGGCTATGCAGTACGAGTATAGACTTTGTCCTATACTTTATAGATTCAAGCATGTTTTTGTCTTGAAAACACAGAGGACTGTTTCGGAGATAATGATTAACTACTAAGGAGACAGAAGGGCAAGTAGAGGGATTTTATATGGTATTTTACGGGTTAGAAAAAGTTGCATAGGGGCTAACTGATGTGGGTGCTCTAACCAGTTGAGAGCATGTAATGCAGAATAGTGACAAGCTCTATGTGACAGGTTAGCTGCAAATTTAGCTAGGATTATTATAGCATTGCTCCAGTTGTGTTTTGAGAGAGATCTGGATGTTAGTCAATATTAGGAAAGCCATAGAAAAGAGAAGGGTAAAGGTTAGAGTTAGCAAGGGTGATTCTACTAAACAGAGTAAAGGTGTTTTGTTTGATTTATATAGTAGAAATAGAATTTTTTAAACAAGAAACACCTTTAGTTCATAGGTAGGTACTAGGCTATCTGCCCGAGGGCATTTATAAGCCTAGCCAGAGTGTGTTGGCTTTCACTGCCCCATTGATTAACTGATCCTCTGTCAAGCAGAGCCAATGAAGTGATCCCAGGGTTGTATTTTCTGTTACCCATCCACTCGTCAAGGTTTCTCTTGAAGAGTGTTAGTGAATTGTCTATCACTTACATAAGTGTAAATTACAAAGACATAACCAATCATACATTTATATAAATGAAAACAAACCATATTGGCATTTTCAGTTGCAAACATCATGTATCACATATAATCTGCTATACAGTCATTGTCAATTGAACTTAAGTCCTGTCTTCCTTTAAACCTCATTCAAAAAATATTATTCTGCATGTATTGTTCCCATAATTGCTCTTTTTCAATGCGATTTCCTCAAACCCTTTCCTAAAGATTCCACTTCCAGTCCTTTTTTTTCAGTTACTATATTCACTACTCGTAGTACAATTGGTTTAGACCTTAATTTCTATTTTTTTCTAGTTACAGCTTTTTTGGCAGCCACCAGACAAATTCAACAAGGTTTTACTATGTCTATGCAATTCCAATTATGTCTTCATGCTATGGCTTGGTCATAAACAATGCTGTGTTGGGTTTAGGAGATTTTGTAAGAGGTACTGAAAAATAGTCAATTATGAATACACTTTTCCAATATCTTAGAAAAGGGGTCAGGATGGCAATTAGTCTAAAGTTAGAAATTTCAGGAAAAAAAAAAAAAAGTTACCTCCTTTATGGAGGGGAATAACAAAAAAAATCCAAACAGCAGGGACATTGGAGTCTTGCAAAGAACTGTGGCTGAGAACTGACTCTGGGTATGCAATATTGTCTGCAGTGAGTTTAAGGTATTCAGGAGAATGGGGCTTCAGTTTCTTTAGCAGCTGTCTAACATAGGATATGAAGACAGGCTGGAGACTAAAGGCAGAGATGTCAAGAGTCAGTAGAGTTTTGAGGTTGATTAAATGGTTGAAGAGAGCTGGAGGTAAGAGGAGCTACAATGTTGGTTAAAAAAAGTGTTAAATTTTGCAGCAGCGGTTTCTGAGAGGGATAAGTCTAGATAGGAGATGGTGAGGAAGGGAGAGCCAGGTTAAAGAATTTTCTTAATTGAGCTTAAGAATTTCTTTGGATTTTTTTTGTGATTACCTTGTGGCTCTGTGTAATTTTTTTGTTTGTCTAGGTAAATTTGCAAAAAAATTCTTCTAATCAGCCAATATTGTTACCTGGTGGCACATAGGAGGTAACTAAGAGAGACACAGAGAGAAATGGTTCTGTATTTTGGAAGGCTGGTATGCTAGTTTTGAGGGGTGAGAATGTTAGTTATTATATACAATTCCACTGCCCCTCCCCTTTTTGTGTAGTCCATTCCATTGAATTATAGTCTAGCCAGGGGATAGAATTTTCAGAATCTTTTATATGAGATTTTAGCCATGTCTCTGTGAGAACAGCAATACCTGGTGAGTATTGAAGAAACCATGCTTGTAGGTCTGTAACTTTGTTTAGACTAGTACAAATGTTAACGGAGGTAAGGAGAAGTTCTGCGAGGGCTGCACAAGAGTTAGGTGCAAAGGAGGGTGGAATGGATGAGGCTAAGAGGCCAGGGTTGGGATGAATGTTACCACACAAGAGAGTGTTTTTTTTTTTTTTTTTTTTTTTTTTTAAAAGAACAGCAGATTGGGATTATTATATTTTTAATAAATTTTCCACGGTGGTATGGCGGTAGCATTGTTACCTCACAGCAAGAGGTTCTCCCGTTAGATTCTCGGCTTGACTTGGGGAGTGCCTTCTGTGTGGCGTCTGCATGTCCTCCCCGCGGATGGTAGCATTCGAAAGACATGCATGCGTAAATGGACATGCCTTCGTTGAAGGTTGGGTGCCGAGCTAGCACCTCGGCGTTTCGTAAAAATCTACTGCCAATCATTAGCGGACCGCAGTTCTGCTGTGGCGACCCCTTGCCGGGAAAAAGCCAAAAGACAAACAACAGCATTCCGGATTATGTCAAAGTGAACGGAATGGTTAGATGTTTTGTATTTGAAAAGGTGAATAGGTTGGACAGTAAATAAATAATAGGTATGAGGGAGGGTTTAGTCCGAGTACAGGTAGGGTGGCCGAGTGAGAGTACCATGGCAAATAGTAAGGTGACATAAAACAAATAGTGGAGATGTGAAAATGCACAAGTATAACAAGGTAGATAGACAGGATTATGGGCTTGTTAAGGGAGATTAACATTTTTTCCTTTTCACTCAACTGAAAATGAGAAGGGAGGAAGTAAGGGAGAAATGAGAGTGGAATTGGTTTACTGCAGATCCCAGGCAGGGTGGTCCCTTATTATGGGATAGAGAAAGGCAAGATTTTTAACACAGCATAGTCATAAGCAGATCCCAGGCAGGGTGGTTCCTTATTATGGGATAGAGAAAGGCAAGATTTTTAACACAGCATAGTCATAAAGAGAAATGTAGAATAAAGCATGGTGTAGTATGATGCAACTGTGAATTAGAGGCGGTATTAGGAACAGAAGTGTGTGATGTATATAATAAACAGGTTTGTGGGTACTGCATTTTGGGTCAATATGCTGAAAGAAAGGGTAATACTGAAGGACTTCCTGAGAAGGAAGAAGTGAATACTGTTAAAATGGGGGGGGGGGGGGTTTAGGACACCAATTTTCCTTCTCAGCTCTCTGACTTGTCTCAACATAACACACTACACAATGCAAAAATGCTACAGCAAACCACCAAAAGAAACATGGACGTTTACAGAAAATACAAGTTTGAGTTCATTTGCATCTGAAAATTAAGCTTGAAAGCCTTGCTTTTGTTTTAGACTCCAGGCAACACTATTTACCAGAGGTGTGATGCTGACAATCAAGCACATTTAAATGCCATTGCATTTTTTTAATGGATCCACAGTTGGAATAATTGATCAAATTGCTATGCTACTCTTAGTAGCCGTCATGATGTAACAGACAATGAGACAAATGCATGAAAGAAAAGTAAAAATAAGTCCAGACATAAACATATGAAATAATTATTAAATTATGCTTTTTCTATGATGACTTGTTTAGTGCTAGATTACAAATATTAAACAACCTACAAGCTCTCAACCAGAGTTAATTCGATTTTCTGAAGGTTCATTTTTGTTTACTAAACTTGTAGGTCTTCTTTGATAAGGTAACTGAAGCACCCTATGGTGGCAAAATCCATGCACCCCGATTACCTGGACCTCACCAAACCTTTGATACTACCTCACAATGATATATAATTCACAAACTCAGAGCTAACCTCTATGTAAATCAGTGGATAGCTTACTGGCTCACACACAGAACCCAAACAGTGAGGGCTGGTTTTACACCACTCTCAAAAAAAGCTCATCACCAGTGGTGTACTACAGGGTTCCATACTGGTCCTTCCGTCATTGGAATATACTGTTCCAGTGCTCAAACTGATAAAGGGTCTATGGCTGACAAGTTTGCTAATGACTGTAAACCTATTGTAGCCATTAAGTTCACAATTACCATAATCTGCAGCTGGGCCTAGACCATACCAGTACCGAATATTGACTCCAGCTCAGTGCAAAATTATATTAGTGCTCTTTTGGAAAGTGGAGCACCCCCGCACCTATTTCACAAATAATACCTTTCTCTGTGCCGATACCATTATTACAACCTAGGCACTTTCATGGAACTAAGCCCTCTTTTAACCAACACAGATCTCAACTACTGTCAAAAAAAAGATTTCTATCTAGCCTAACTAGTCACCAAACGTACACCTTCCTATTCTAAGGAAGTTACTGCTTCCCTCTATTATTCTCTAATCTGGCCCATAATGCAACACAGTACCAACTTTAGCACATATTATTTACCCCAACATACCAGCCCCCTTGAGAACTCACAAATATTTCTCAACCAAATAAATCTCAAGTATGAGGTTGAGAAGTTGTACAGAGCACCCAAAAGCCATATCACTATTCGATCGTTTACAGCGTTTGGCATGGTGATGAATGCTTGACCTGGAGGGCTATGAAGCATTTAATCCTGTTAGACCTTCTACATCTTATAAAACCTGGAAACAAATCACTAATACCCACTACAAAGACAGAAACTTACATTACAATATCAACAAAACCTGTTAGGAGGATTAGATACCACTCACAAAAGATCCTTTACCCAAAGCTGCCAGTAAAATGTCAAAGCAGCTCCCTTGCCTCTTTAAAAACACATGGAGTAGTTGAAGGAGATGCTGAATACTGAAAATAAAAGAAGGTCACGTGCTTTTTATAGTTGAAACCTGGGGAGTAATTTAGAATTATATTAAATGTGCTCAGAAATAACAGTAAACCTGTTTTTAGAATATGTTCAGTTCAAGTGAATGTTGAATGAATGAGATAATACTTAACATGGGAATGACTGAGGCAAACTGCTGTGTGGACTCAGCATATGGTTGCCTGAAAGCTAGAATGAAGTACTATATACAAAATGCAGGAGATGAAAGATTATGTACTGTTTATTACTACAGCATATCTGAATCCACTTTTCTGAATTATCTCTTCATTATGACATATGGCTCTCACTGAATATTAAGATGAGGCTGGTTTGCATGAGAAATTAATTTAAATTTTATTGAAAGATTACATTCAGTATGGACAGCTAACATACAGTGCGATATTAAAGATAGTGATGCAAACACATATTCTTTAAGGTATTGAAAATGAGGATGATAAGAGAGCGAGATTGATTTGTATACAAATTATAAAAAATGGATTAGTATTTGGGGACAAGTTAATACATGCAAGATGAAGCCTTCAAGAGCTTTTAAAAAGAAGAAACTATCCAGCTCAATTCAGGGGTTTTCCTTTTTCAATGGTTACATAACTAATACAGATTTATTTACAGTAAATGCTACAGTAACCCCTTTTTCAAATCATATTAATCACAATTTATGACTTTAGAACATACAATTTCTGCTACATTAGTTACTACTCATATTCCAACTGACAGTAAATGTGTACTGTGTGGACATCTTTTTACTGAATATTCTGGTTCTGTAAATATGTATCAAGAGAATTAGTTAAATAAGATAAAACACACATTAAGTTTACTGACTGAGATCTTTGTTGTCATTAAGCTGCATTAGCAACTGTTCAGTGTAACAAAACACAAGTGATTATATTTTCAAAAATGTTTAGCAAATATAAAATTATATAATTTTCAGTTTTAAACATGACATGCAATATCCACTTATGTTCTAAGTATATTTTCTAAACGTTTTAAAAGATAAAAGACAATATGGAGAAGAAAATAGTTGCCCGACATGCACTTGTTTACAGTTATAGTGCTTTACATACGGATGACTTCTTATTTTTAGATTTCTATTTGTATGCATACATTGAACTAGTTGCATTATACTTTACAAAAATGTTGTCAATAAAAAGAATATTAAATAGAAAAAAAATGAGTGTGTTCCTTTCAAACTAGCAGTCTAGTTTCAAAGTTAAGTAAACATTTGGTTGCTTAAAATGCCTAGATTATTCTGTATGTGGAACCCACGTTTTCAGGCAAATATTCAGTGGTTCAAATGCTTACAAAAAACTGCCCAGAAAATTCCATACCAGATGAAACGGATGCACATCAATAATAATAACAGAAAAATAAGAACATCTCTAACATTCAGAAGTGATCTTTTAATAACTGCAATGTAATTTTGCATGTTGTAAACATTTACTAAGAAAAATTTCCCAGGAAAAGTATTCCTGGTCTTTTTCACAACCAGATAACCAGGACATACCAAGCAAGAAATTCTGTTCTAGCTGCACTCAACACTTAATACATCTCTGAGGACCTCTCTTCCCCGCACCCTCCTCCTCAGCAATGCCTTTCTTAGCTGTATTCACAATCAGTTGTGAAACGCCTGTTAAGAGGGGGTAAAAAAACATCTATATCACCTATAATATGGTTAAAAAGAAAAAAAAATGCATCTCAGTCAATCACATTACCTGCAAATGTGGAATACAGTGCAGAACCAATTACACATCTAACTGATGCAAGTCACTCAAGCAAAACAATTATTATTTGGATATCAAGTCACAAGCACAAAGTTTCTGAACCAGAAAATGACATTAAATCAAAAAGTATGTTGCTTGGGAAGTTGGAGGGGGGGACACTACTTCAATATTTAATGCAGAATACTTTGCCTTACACCCATTACATTATATTCTATACCATGGGGTAAGGGGAAGCTTCCTCTGTTGCAGCAAACTCTAAAGACAATGCTTAGTCTCGTCACTACAGAAAGAAATTACTTCTGGTTAATTAAAAGAAACAGTCAAGTGATCAGTACCCAAACGTTTGAAATACTGCTGCATTATCAGAGTACATTAAAAGGGAAATTAGTTATATATATCCAGCTACTGGTTCACCTCATTACTTTCACCACTGACTAAAATGTAAAGCAACTATGAACCTCATAAATGCAAACTAACTTTGTAGCATATCATGGCATGAGCACTAATACAGCTGACCTTACCAATTCAGTTTTAAACAGATCTACACAAGAAGAAAACTAGATAAGTATATTTATTCCTTGATGTATCAAAAGTATTCAACACAGTTAACCACTTCCTTTTAGTGAGTACACCTGCAAAAACTAATCTTGCCAACAATAAAATACAGTGGTGTAGCAATAATCCTCGAGGGATCAGTGCTAAGACTTTTTTCTCATACAATCAAATGTTTGTTTATTTATTTGACATTTGTTAACAGGGTTGGTCCAACCGAGCTAGAAGACCATTTTCAGTGCAAACCCGAGGAAAAAAGCTCCAGGACATTACATATATAAATTCACAGTAGCATAGAACAATATATTGAAGTCTTGCATAATAGCACGAGGGAATAGTGTAACAAGGAGTACGCAAAAAAAAAAGCAAAAAATACAGTTGTAAAATTCGTACGAAATCATATTGACAGAATGTGGCAGTTTTGAATGTACATAGTATTTCCAGACGAGTCAAGAAGAAAATGACTCAAGAAATTGATGTAAAAATAAGAATATTAATGTAGTTCAATACTCAGATGACACACTACTACATCACTACTCTACTTTAGCTACTAAAAAATAAGATCTGTAGCACTGACTTATTTTCACTGTAGACTGGCTACAAAACATTAGGATTCTGTTAACCCCTTTGAAAGAGAAAGACAACTATTTGGCCATAAGCCTTACTCAACTAACCAGATCTAACTGCAAGAAAAACACAATTTAGGTAATGTTTGCATAACAGATACTGAACAAGATCAGTTAATGTCCATCCAGGGAGCATACGTGAAATATTCAGAAAATAATTTTAGGTGAAAAAGCCAACATCATTGCTATGCTTGAAATTTCATAACATCCAACAGTACAAATCACATGAAAATAACATCTGCTCCACATATAATGAAACCAAACTACCAAACACACTTTTTCCTACATTTCTGGAGGGGGGGTTGATAAACTGGTGGTAGGAAATATTTTTTTTCCCCACTGTAGTGCAGTCTTGGAGTTGGTATATTTAATTGATGGGGTGGGTGGAGCCCCACACATGGGGGGTTTACGGGGTGTGTGGGGGTGGAGCCCCACACATGGGGGCTTGCCCCCCTGCAGAAACATAGTAAAAAGTGTGTTTGGTAGTGTTATATGTGGACGGGATGTTATTTTCTTGTGATTTGTAGTGTATGAAATTTGATGTTTTGGGTTTTAGAAACTCTGGTCTCAACGTTATGAAATTAGAGGTTAATGGTTTTAGATGTTTCACAGTAGACCTATACAAGTATATATATATATATATATATATATATATATATATATATATATATATATATATACACACATATATACATATATACATATATACATATATACACACACACACACACACACACACACACACACACACACATATATATACACACACACATATATATACACACACACACACACACACACACACACACACACACACACACACACACACACACACACACACACACACATATATAAAAAAAATTGCATGCATGTCTACTTCAAAACATTTGTCAAGTTGCCTAGTAACAATGATATTCAATGGATGTCTTTGTATATAGTTTTAGTAATTTCACTATTTGTCAAACATTGTTATGTGAATGCTTATGTGAACACTTTTTGAATTATAAATACCTTTAAGTTAAAAGAACATGTAATTTGTTTATATTTATTTCTTTAAAAAAAATCAATAAAATTGTTAAAAAAAAAAAAAAAAAAAAACATTTAATTGTCATAACATTGAAACTCAAAACACTGAGATCATAACATCTAAATCCCAAAACAAAGAAAACTCATAACACAAACTTTGCATCATTAGACTGAAAACTAAAACTCACATGTAAATAACCCCTCCACCTATAACACCACCAAACTAACACACATTTAATTACTTTTCTGCAGGGGGGCAAGCCCCCCTGCACCCCCAAACCCCCATAAATTAAATATACCACCATCGCACTACAGTGAGTTAATTTCCTAACCTCACTGTTTCGCAATCACCATACAGAATGTAAACAAAATGTCTAAATCTCTTATCTGCATGGCATAAAAACACGTACAGGTTGCCAAAATAAACACTTTTTCACTACTCACTTCTCAAAATACTAACAACTTCCATGAAAGCAACACATCTATACGTTTACATTCTGTATGATGATCACGTTACAGTGGGGTTAAGAAATTAACTTTTTTCCAATGTAGTGTGATCTAGGAGTTAGTATATTTAATTTACGGGGGTGTGGGGGCAGAGGGCACGGTCCCCTGCAGAAACGTATAAAAAAGTGCATTTCTTTGTTGTTGTTATAGGTAGAGGGGATTTTATTTGCATGTGTGTTGCAATTTTCTATGTTAGAATGCACACTTTCAGTGCTCGGAGTTGTCGAGGTTATGTTCTTGGTGTTTTGAGTTTCAGTGTTATGACAATTCAATGTTTTGAAGTAGAACCATATTTTATATATTCACGTATGTGTGTGTGTGTGTGTGTGTGTGTATAATATATACACACATATACATACATAACATATATATATATATATATATATATATTATACACACACAAAGTATATACTTGGTCACAACCAAAGTGACACACAGTTCACAACACCTGTGTGCCACCCAACAACAGCCCCAAAGGCAAGAAAACATAACTAACACTTTAGTCATAGGTGACTCTATAGTCAGAGCACACTGCTGTCCCACTCACCAGGCTCAACAAGGAGAAAAATTACAGTCAGCTGCCTGTCGGGTGCCAGGATCCACCATATAACACATGCACTCAAGTAACTCCACAAGTACAAATACGACTGTCACTGTCCATGTTGGAGTGAATGACTTAAGACGTACCTCCCTGGACTACATGAAAAGAGGCATGAAGAGCTGTTGGATCATGTGGCCCAGGCAGGTATGACCCTAGCCCCGACTAGCATCCTGCCTTCGCCCAGAATGATACCACAGTATAAGGACAAAATGATTGACTTCAGCAGTTGGCTAAGCTTCTGGTCATTCAAAGGGGATCCGGTATATGTCTGCCTGGGATGACATGATCGACAAACCACGATGTTTTGCCAGAGATGGTCTGCACCTGTCGCCCCTGGAATTCAGGTTACTGGCTAAAGCTCTTGCCACCCCTATACTGCCTTTTTAGGCAAGGTTCAAAGGACAAAACCACCAGCGTAATGGATACAAGCATGCAAACTCTGAAGGTAATGCTACTCAATGTTAGAAGTCTAAACCTCAAAATGCACTCTCACGAGGCACTCCTAAAAATGGAGAACATCGATATCTGTGCAGTAACTGAGACCTGGTTCAAGGCTCCAGAGAGCACCCCTGCAATACCAGGCTACAACTCTTACCACACTTTTCCGCCACCAAACCATGACCGAAACACTAAAGGTGGAGGAGTGTCCATATTCACACCTCCAGGCTAGTTGCCCAATACAAAGCATTTGAAATTCTCCAGGTGCAACTAACACTAGGTAAGACTGCAATCCAAATTGTAGCTTGCTACAGATCCCTCACCATGCCAAGATTCTCACTACACCTTTCTAAACATACTGGAAAATATTAAGATACAACCAAACACCCTAATACTGGGCGATTTCAACTACCCGCCATTAACTGGGAAAACTACTCGGATACCAACACCTTTTCCCCCTGGTTCTTGGAATTCATAAATTCCAATACCCTGGATCAACTAATCCATTGCCTCACCAGGGGCTCCAATATCTTAGACCTGGTCATTACCAACATGGGAGATGGATGCTCCACACCAGTGGTCACCCCCTCATTGGTCAGGTCTGACCATAAACTAATCAATTTTGACATCGACATCCCACCCCCAACCCCCAGTAAGGAAACCTCTGTAAAAAACTTCTCCAAAGCCACGTTCATGCTACTCAAGTCAGAAGTGACAAACTTCATAGGTTCATACTAGGCTATCTGCCCTAGGGCATTTATAAGCCTAGCCAGAGTGTGTTTGGCTTTCGCCACCCATTTTAAATTAATTTTGCTATGCCCTTTTTCGAGGTTAGTATACTGTGCCTCTGTCTAACAGTGACACAAAAGTGATACCCAGGGTAAACCTACGATCTCCCATCCACTCATCAAGATTCCTCTTGAAGAGAGGAAATGAGGGACTCTGCCTAACCTGGACTGGGATTTTATTCCAGAGTGAAGGAAGCTTCTGGGTTATGAATCTGTCCCTCCAGCATGTCCTACTTATTTCAATGCGGAGGTTCAAGTCTCTTGAGCGCATAGCTCGATGGGATTTGGATTTTCTGAGGTGCAGCATGTCCATTAATTCCGGGTTGGACATGGCTTTATACATCAGGCACAGATCGCCTCTGAGCAGACGGTATGCCACTGAGTAGAGCTGGAGTTTCTTTAACCGGGCAGCATCTGTTTGAGCCCTTTGATCCTCTTGGTGAGGTACTTTTGGGTTCTTTCCAATTGCTGCAGGTGTCTGGTAAGGTACATCCCAAAAGGGGCATTGTACTCAATTATGGGCCTGATGAGGGATGAGTAAAGAGGCATGATGACCTCCCCTGATCTAGATGTGAATCCCTTCATGATTAGGTGGGCTATATAAAATGTTTTTCTAACCACTTTGGCCACGTGGTTGTCAAATGAGAGATTGCTATCAACTTGGGTCCGCAGGTCCCTAATTACTTCTTCTGTACTTAATGGATTACCACCTATGTGGTAATTTGTGGGCACTTTGTTTTTGCCAAAGGGAATGACTATACAATTTTTGGCGTTTAGCTTGAGGCCATGGCTCTGGCACCAGTTGTCTGTTTCTAAGAGGCCCTTTTGGAGGATGCTCGTGTCGGCTGGAGAGTCGATTATGGTGCCCAGTTTGCAGTCATCTGCAAACTTGGTCAGCCACAGTCCTTCCGTGTTGGCCTGTACCTCCGAGAAATATATACTGAACAAGAGCGGTCCCAGGACCGAGCCTTGTGGGACGCCACTTGTAACTGGTTTGGAGTCTGACATGGCTCCAACAATTCTAACCATGTGGCTTCTGCCCTTGAGCCAGTTTGCAACCCATCTAGTGACACAGGGGTATATATTTAAGCTGGTGAGCTTATCTATAATGCTAGAGTGGGGTATTGTATCGAAGGCTTTTGCGAGGTCCAGGTAGGCTGTGTGGACCACCTTCCCCTCGTCAATGACCTTGGTGACTGTTTCAAAGAAATTGACCAGGTTTAAGAGGCAGGATCTGCCCTTAAAGCCGAACTGGGTAGGATCCAGTGTCTGTAGGTCCCCAATATCTTTATTTATGAGGTCCATGATGATCCTTTCCATAGCTTTGCAGACCAAGCTAGTCAGGCTTATGGGGTGATAGTTTCCAGGCTCCATTGAGGCACCACCTTTGTGGAGAGGGACCACTGTTGCTGTACTCCACTCTTTGGGTACATATCCTGTAGTAAGGCTGAGATTGAACAGTAGTTTTATGTTTGGGTTTAGCTCTTCTTGGAGTTCATGTAGGACACAGCCTGGGACACTGTCTGGTCCCATTGATGCTGTGTTTTTTGCTTTGGAGAGGGCGGCTCTTACCTGGGCATCTGAGATGTCAGGGGGGCAACACTCTGCTGGGATAGATATTTGCCCTTTTGGTGGGGAGGGAGAAGTTTGCGCTGAACCTGTCAGCTAGGATGTTGGCAATGTCTGTGGGTTTGGTGTATTTTTTTGTCATTTTGGACTAATTCTGAGCATATCTGGGAATTCCCACCCAGGTTCCTAACATAACTAAAGAAAGCCTTGTGATTATCCTTAGTGTCCTGTGCAATTTTTCTCTCGAAGCTGGCCTTAGACGATATTATGAGTGCCCGTAGTTTTTTGCCAATACTGATCAGAGATACCTTCCTTTTTTGGGATTTTGCTCTATCATGTAGTAGCTTCCTCCTTCTATTGTATAGTTTATTTATGGCTGGGGTCCACCAGACAGGACGTCTGCCTCTGGAGGATTGGGTCTTGGTTTTATTTGGGATTGCATGATCCATGCATTCCTGAAGGTGTTCAAAGAATGCGTTTATAAAGAATTCTGCGGTCTGGGACGTATTTTCCACAGGCCCGAGGGCTTTGAAGGATTCCACCTCGGTTTTGAGGAGTGTGAAATTTGCTTTAGAGAAGTTTTTCACTGTGGTTTTCTGGGCAGGGGTTTGGGTCGGGATGTGAATATCCAGTGAGATTAGTTTATGGTCTGATCTTACCAGTGAGGGATACACTTCTGGTCTGGAGCATAGAGTCCCCATGTTGGTGATGATCAGGTCCAGTATGTTTTCCCCTCTTGTGGGAGTGGTAACAAGTTGTTCAATAGCATTTGAGTTTATAAATTCTAGGAACCTTTGGGCTAGGGTGTTGGAGCTAGAGTAATGCTCCCAGTCTATGTTTGGGTAGTTGAAGTCACCCAATATAACGGTGTTTGGAGAGACCTTCATATTTTCCAGTGTTCTCAGGAAGGCCGAGTGGGGTTCCTGGGTTTGGGAGGGTGGTCTGTAGCAGGCTATAAACCGGAAGGCAGTTTTACCCACTGTTAGTTGCACATGGATAGTCTCTGATGCTTCGTGCTGTGCCACCAACCTGGAGGAGTGGGCATCTTTGACGAATATTGATACTCCCCCTCCTTTTGTGGTTCGGTCCAAGTTTTGGGGCCGAAAAGCATGGTATGAGGTATAACCTGGTAGTGCTGGGGTGCTCTCGGGAGCCTTGAACCAGGTTTCTGTTACTGCACAGATATCGATGTTCTCCATTCTAAGGAGAGTTTTGAGTGCGTGCATCTTGAGGTAAGACTTCTGGCGTTGAGTAGCATTACTCTTAGTTTCTTATCCCTTGCGATACCTATGGAGGTGGGTTTGTCTTTTGCGCCTTGCCTAAAAAAGGCACTATGGGGGTAGCAAGAGCCTTTGCCAATATCCGAAAGCCCAGAGGTGACAGGTGCAAGCCGTCCCTAGCGAAGCATCGTGGCTTGTCGAGCATGTCATCCCAGGCTGACAGGCATTGGATCCCCTTTGAATGACACCAATACTTATGCCAATTGTTGAAATTGATCATCTTGTCTTCATATTGTGGCATCATTTCACACTGAGCTAATCGAAGGAAGGACACTGAGGAAACTCGGAGCTATAATATATAACATTAAGTATCCTGTTTTTTATTTCTTTGTTATTTATAGCACTTTGTGTACTGTGTATTTTTCTGGCTAGTTTCACTGTGTGTGAGGTATTAACTGGAAATTGTCAACTTTTATTAAGCATTTGTTGGGTTGTTTGTTTCTGTTAACTTGTTGCAGTTAAACTTTTTTCTAGAGGCTCCTTTAGCTGTTTAAAACTTTCATTTAAAGGCTCACTGCTGCTTTTCAGCTGTGAGAAACATTTCTGCAGTTTGTTCTAAGTAGTGGGGATATTTGTAGCATTTCCATATTCAGGCTTGTATTTGGGCCTAGTGTTTGTGGAGGTTGTGTGTCTGAGCACATATTCAGGGACTTCTTGGTTTAGCCAAAGCCATCAGGTATTTCAGTGAGAGAGAATTGTTTGAGGTCATTGGCTGACTGAGGTCACCTGGACTACAGCTTAGACTAAGCACCTCATTGTTTTTTTTGAGATTTCTTTCTTAAAAGCTGTCTCAGGTTTCAACCTTCTGTTACCTAAGAAGTTCAGTTGTGAAAAAAAAAAATTTTATCTGCTTTTACTGTATTTGTGTTTCTTTCTACTTTATATTTGCTTTTGCGTCATCTTAAAAGTACTCAATTGTATTTATTACTGCTTGGTGTAACTCATTCTAAGCGTTTTAGTTTAAGCACTTGGGCTTCAGACCAGTTGTTTTACATTAAGAAATGTTTGTGGTCTGCACTGTAGTGACAGAACAGGTAGCTTACATCCTTCTAAGTTGGGAACTGCTGATTGAGGGCTCAGTGTCTGTTATTCTAAAAGTGTATTAATTCTGGTTTAAGCACTTGGGCTTCAGGCCAGTTAGTTTACATTAAGAGGGTTCGTGGTCTGCACTCTTGTGGGAGGAGAGGCTGGACACTGCCCTTCTGAGCTGGGAATTTCTGGTTAAAGGTTTATACTGTCTGCATATCTGAACTGCTTCTTACTGAAATTGGTACACCTTGTTTGCTGTAGCATAGATTAGATCCTGGCCTGCTGAATCTAGCTTTGTTTGTTTAACTTGAGCACTAATCCAGGCATTCTTTAAAGTATTCAATTGTATTTATTACTGCTTGGTAGTAACTTGATTAAAGTGTAGCTGATTAAAGTGTAGCTATCATTCTAAGTCTTTTGGATTAAGCACTTGGGATTCAGACCAGCTGTTTGCGGCCTGCACTGTGGTGGCAGGACAGGATAATATATGTGTGTGTGTGTGTGTGTGTGTGTGTGTGTGTATATATATATATATATATATATATATATATATATATATATATATATATATATATATATATATATATATAAAAATAAAATACAATTTTATAATTATAGGTTCGTAGGTTGATCCCACAATAATTACTTCCCTAGCAGGGTGACTGATGTGAACCCCAGGGTGAATTTCGTATCTCCCATCCAATCATCTGAAAGAGAAACAGCAAGACTACTCCAGTAAAACTGATACTAAACTACTTGAATATTTAAATTACTAGATACTACGAGAGAGGGAACAACCATTATACAGGTGCTTAAAATACCAAAATAACACTAACACACTAAACTCCATTTCACCGTTAAGGATCACTATATACAAATATAAGCGAAAATGCCTCAAAATTGATCATCTTCAAGATTCACACATAAGGAGGATGTATTCCAGTAAGAACAGCTGATATAACATTAATGTACCAAGATTTATAACAAAGATTAAATGTGTGGAAAAATAATGAGAGAGAGGCATAGTTAAGCAGAGGAGTGAAGGTTACACAGCAGTAGTATATTAGCAATATGCATGGACTTCCATATCAGGATGCAATGGAGTACAATATAGTCGACATAAAAAGTCCTATGCTCTTAGCCTTCTGGGGGGAGTACATTTTTATCTGGGAGCACAGTACACTCTACTAAAGAAAGCAGGCTCCTCAAATAAAAGTACTGTATTGACAATGACAACAAATTTAGATCTTCTGTATATAAAAAACCGACGTTCTCTAACAGCTACATACACTATGGCAGCTTACATCCTATGCACCAAAAGAGAGGGATCGTCAAAGGTCAATACGTTAGGATTTCTAGAATGACGTCCAATGAACATGAATTTTTGAAAGAGTGTGATAAGTTATGTCTTTTATTTCTAGATAGGGGCTATCCTAGAGATTTCAGAGGTAACATTTGTGAACAAGTCAAAAATGGAAGAAAGGATAAGTTTCGGCCAATTTTGGGGTTAGGCAAGAGTGACAACAATTCAACCAAGGAAATCAGTCAGAATTTACCAAGGCTTTTATTACACAGTATAGTTCTAATTCCAGCAATATTAGGGACATTATTTCCAAAGAATGGGAAACCTTTTCTGAAGTCACTGATTTGTGTAACTTACATGGTAAAGATAAGAGGTCTGTTTTCCGAAAAGGGAACAGAATAAAGAACATATTAGAAAAGGGTCCCTTCCAATATTATTCTACTAGACCACGTAAAGGTACTTTTAAATGCGGGTCATGTGCACAATGTTCATACATTGTGCATGCTGAAAAAGTATTTCTTGTTGCCAAAAACAGAACTATTAAGGCTAAAGCATACTATAACTGTAACAGTCAAAGGGTGGTGTATTTGGCTATGTGCACCATCTGCCCGGCATATTATGTGGGAAGGACTGAGCGTTCTTTGAAACGCAGAATTTATGAGCATATATATGACATACTAAAAGGAAATAATACCAATGCTCTGTTCAAACACACATCTATATGTCCTAATGCAAAATATTTATTTTTTGTGCTGGATAGTATTCATCAGGATCCAAGGGGTGGGCCGTGGCAGACAATATTAGAACAGAGGGAGACCTCTTGGCAAATTATGTTGGAAGCTAATAAAGAGCCTGGATTAAATGACTATATATCTATCAAGCCTATATTAAAATTAAAAGCTATTACTATATAGGCTATGATATATTTTATATAATGTATTTTGCAAAATATGTGTTTATATTTTATATTTATTTATTTCATTTTAGAACATCCAGTTCTTTTTAATCTCCATAGATTAATACATTTTTAATATATTTTTGTATTTATTTATACATATTTTTTATATATATATATATATATATATATATATATATATACTCCATCAACATCAAATTTCATAGTATTTTCATGATGTTTTTCTTTAAGATCTAATTGTTTAGATCAGGCATTTTAATTGACATTAGTATATAAAGTGAGAGGTTAATTGATTAAGTTGTCTGATGAAGTTACCTTTGTAACGAAAACGAGTGTTACTGTGTTTTACTTGCGTTTACCTGAGATATTAAACCTGAGTTTGGAATACTTCTGGATATTTATTGGCGCCTTTCTCCACCAAGTGTTGGTTTTGTTTTTTGTTTTGCTATTTTACCAACATTTGCTCCTGGTTTTGTTTCTTATCATTCTAAGTCTTTTGGATTAAGCACTTGGGATTCAGACCAGCTGTTTGTGGCCTGCACTGTGGTGGCAGGACAGGATAATATATATGTGTGCGTGTATATATATATATATATATATATATATATATATATATATATATAAAAATAAAATACAATTTTATAATTATAGGTTCGTAGGTTGATCCCACAATAATTACTTCCCTGGACCCCTGTCTAGCAGGACGACTGATGTGAACCCCAGGGTGAATTTCCTATCTCCCATCCAATCATCTGAAAGAGAAACAGCAAGACTACTCCAGTAAAACTGATACTAAACTACTTGAATATTTAAATTACTAGATACTACGAGAGAGGGAACAACCATTATACAGGTGCTTAAAATACCAAAATAACACTAAACACACTAAACTCCATTTCACCGTTAAGGATCACTATATACAAATATAAGCTAAAATGCCTCAAAATTGATCATCTTCAAGATTCACACATAAGGAGGATGTATTCCAGTAAGAACAGCTGATATAACATTAATGTACCAAGATTTATAGCAAAGATTAAATGTGTGGAAAAATAATGAGAGAGAGGCATAGTTAAGCAGAGGAGTGAAGGTTACACAGCAGTAGTATATTAGCAATATGCATGGACTTCCATATCAGGATGCAATGGAGTACAATATAGTCGACATAAAAAGTCCTATGCTCTTAGCCTTCTGGGGGGAGTACATTTTTATCTGGGAGCACAGTACACTCTACTAAAGAAAGCAGGCCCCTCAAATAAAAGTTTGGTAGCAAAAATTCGTTAACATGAAAAAATGCAGTTTAAAATCCCTTCTTGTACATAATATAGTCCCGGAGATCATTAATGAGCCTAGCCCAAATTTCCTTACTGCCTTAAAGCACTGTTTGGTCAAATGACTTGTTCAGTGTCACACAGTAGATAAATGAAGGCTGCAGGAATCAAATCCTGTACTCGCTCATTAACAGCTCCTAACTTTAACCCTCACTGTCAATTTATAGACGATTACTATTCAGGTAGTGCTACACTCAGCGCAGGAATATAGTTTAGCAGTACTTCATGGGTATAACAACAAACCACAAAAGCAAAACAAAAGGAGGTCTAGAACAAAGACAGTGATGAGTTTCCTCAATGCACTCATTTTAAAAAAAAAAATCCAATTTGAACTAACAGTGCAGACTAGCATTTGGGCTTGTATGCAAGGGTCAAATGTCAGATGACCTTGGGAAGTCATGAGTAGAAAAATAGAGAGAAACAGATAACAGCAGATCATAACATATTCAAGCAACATACGTTACATAAGTAAGATAAAACTTCACAAGGCACATGCAGGCTACACAGCAACGAAGACCTCAAGTGTCAGTCATCTTTACTAAAGCTATCGCTTATTCCAGTGCATACATTAATGACCCCAACATAATACTGAAGTAACATTCACAACACAACATTATTCAAAGCCTCCTTTGCATTATAGGGATCTTAATAAAAATATTCAGTAGAAAGTATTAACAACTTCTTTCCTTTTGTAATATTAAAATAAAAGTGCTATGCTTACAAGTTGTACTACACACAACAGGACTCATCTTACAGAAATTAGAAAAGACAGAAAATAAGTACTTAAGTCTTCACTAAATAAGAAGAAACATAAAACACAACACTCCCGTACACTGCTTTTCACGCTCAGTAAATCACACTTCTCTACTACAATCAGAAACACCCTTCAGATCCACCTGGCTGCCCATAGGTCTCACCATATTGCTAAAGGGTGCTTTGTAGCTCCAGTATAATCAACAGGTAGTCCACAAGGAATGTCAGCTGTTCTGAGAACATAAATCCGTATTTTGTTTACACCTATTCCGTACAATAAACTTCCACCTTAGAGACTGCAACAGTGGGTAACAACCTACAGATACCCACAGTAGCCGGTCAGTGTTTCTATGTGCACCTTGGAGGTCACAAAAGGACCGCTTACAGAAACAGTCGTCTGAATTTCGCCTGTATAAATTATCCACATTAAGGGCGATTTACGGGTATAGGAATGATCCCATTGTCACTGACTATCATCTTTTAATCGTTACGCCTTTACATTCCTGACATCCGGAACACTGGCTTGGAAAAGTACATGGAAATGCCATTTACTTTAATTAAACAATATTAGGCTATTAGTTAGATGCATTCGGAAGTGTAACAAGGACCCGGAACCATGAGCCTACCATAATACAGACGGAATGTGCGCATAACACGCTAATTTTGAACTCTGCTAGTGGTGTAGTGTTTTAAGATAGCCTTCTTTGGTTTGTATTTGTTAAGGAGTTGATAGGGTGAAACAGCAGTAACTTATGACTGTATTCTCTTATCTGTTCAAGTAGATTAAACAAAGAAAGATAATTGCTTGTTCCAGGATTTTTTTTTATGCTACGGGGCGATTTTAAGTTGGAGCTGCACTGGAAATTAAACGTCTGGTCTTAATTACGGATCGTTCTAGCCGTATTGTGAGAGGAGGAAGATAGAGCGAAATTACAGTGTTCGTGTATATTTCGTTAGCTATGAGTTTTTAACGGTGTTGTTAGATTTTTTTTTCTGTACTTTTGCTTTGCTGCCATACTGTGATTTTTTGATGTGGTCTGGCGGGTTGACCGTTACTCTTAAGTACATAACGCATATGTAAAGTTAAGAGAAATCGTACTGGAAATGAGTTGTATAACTATGATAGCGGGAATTTCAGCTGGATAAATTTTCCAAGCTAATGTAAATCTAAATATGTTTTACTCCTCTTTGTATCTACATCCTTAGCTGTCTTATAATAGGAATAATGTTACTCGTATGTCAAAAAGGCAAGGAACTGTTATAATAGACACAACTTTACAATGTACCTATGTGTTGTAAATACTACTCTGAAGTGTGGAGCTTTTCTCCCCGCGCCTCCACTGAAAATTGACATGTATCCAGTTGGACCAGCCCGGTCAACAAATAAAAGGGCAACTCCCGCCAAAACTGGAAACCTTTTTTTAATGCAAGTTATATCCCAGTATTGGTAAATGAGAACAGTTGTGATAAGTGGGACATAGTGTGTACTATGAAGAACGCTCTTAGTTTTGAGTTTTAAAAACTTTATTTTAATTCATCAGAAATGTAATTGATATAAAGCAACAAATTTTAACTTTTCTGTGAATTTGATTGGCTCACCAGATGTGCAGTTGCAAGTGCCGCCCAAACCACACCCCGGCTGGTTGATGTCTATCTGTACTCATGAATAACCAGTATGATGTGGTTCTCATCTGCATGAATATTCATCCTGATGAGGAAGCACATGCTTGCGCAGTTGGGTATTCGCTGAAACCATCTCCGTAAAGTTCGGCACCAGGAAGATATTCGCAAATATATCTCGCGTTCAGACAGTAAAAAAAGGCATGCTTGCCAGTTCGTAATAGACAGTTTCAGTTAAAATATATCTGAGTTTTAAAGTTGACTTGTTTGTTACTCAATACTACAAGAATGGCCTTATTAATGTTTCCCTTTGCTTTTGCAGGGGGTGCACAACCCCCTTCACCCCTCTTACTTCAGTATGCCCACCTGGTTTTGTCTTTTGAAGTCTTGTTAACTAGTTTTGTTGAAGGCACCGCTTTCACTTATTTAAATACAATACAAACTGCAGGGGAACGAAGAAATTGAAATCCAAACATTCTCAGCTTTATTGGAGAGAATACATAGTGTGTTTATAGAGCTAGACAAATACCTGAATATAGACAAAAGTGCTTCTGTAATACTATTTTGAAACCATCTTCCTGTGAAAGAAACTTGTCAACACTCAATATATGTGTGATGTCATTGGAAAATCAGCATTGCATGCCAGTCATTCATTTGCATACCACATCACGGGCATTAGGCTTGTCAATCACTCTGGCCACATGCATTCTTGCATGGAACTTACCAGTGAGCCAGTACACTACAACACTGCCTTTTTGTGTCACTACTGCTGTTTCACATAACCAACCCCTTAACAAATGCCAACCAAGTAATGCTGTCTTAAAAACTAATCTACAACAACAGCAGCTACATACTTACCATGTTATGGATGCATTCCATCCGTACTATGGTAGGCTCATGGTTCCGGGTACTTGTTTCCCTTCTGAATGCATCTGACTAATAGCCTAATCTTGTTTAATTAAAGCGAATGGCCTTTCTATGTACTTTTCTAAGCTAGTGTTCCGGATGTTGGGGAATTTAACTGTATAATGACTAGAAGATGATAGTCAGTGATAATGGGATCATTTCTATACCAGTAACTCACCCTTAATGTGGATATTTTGCACAAATGGAATTCTGGAGTGTATGACAGGCCTAATGCCTGTGATGTGGTATGCAAATGATGAATAATTGGTATGCAATACAGATATACCAATGACATCATGCGTACATTGATAAGTTTCTTTCTAAAGTAAAGTGGTTTCAAAATAGTATTGCATAAGTACTTTCACATTTGTGCTTCTCTAGCACTAACACACTTTATGTATTCTCTCCAATAATGCTGAGAATGTTTGGATTTCAATTTCTCGTTTCCCTTCAGTTTGTATTTTATTTAAATATGTGGAGGCGATGCCTTTAACAAAACTAGTTAACTTCTGGTCACAGTGATGTCACCAAAAGTGACAAAACCATGTTGGTATATTGCAGTATTGGGGGGGGGAGGGGGTGTGCCCCACAGCAAAGGGAAACTGTAATGGAAGACCATTCTTGTAGTACTGGATAACGAACAAGTCAACTTTATTTCAATTCAAGTAACAACTTTATTTCAATTCAAATATATCTGAATTTTAATCTACTACGAACTGACAAGTATGCCTTTTTTACTATTTGATAACGCAAATTGTGTTTACCACCAAGGTATATTTGCAAATCTCTTCCTGAACTTGATACAAATAGTTTCTGTGAATACCCAATTCTGCATGCATGTGCTTCCTCATCAGGATGAATATTCATGCAGATGAGAACCACTTCATATTTGTTCATGAGGGGAAATAAACATCAGCAAGCTGGGGTGTGGTTTGGGCGGCACTTACTACTGCACATCTGGTGAGCCAGTACACTACAGTATAGGCCACAACTTCTCTTTGTAATAATAAAATTAACACTTTATACTGAATATTTTTATTAAGATCCCCATAATACAAAGAAAGCTTTGAAATGTTGTGCTGTGAATGATACTGTTATGTTGGGGTCTTTAACTCGGTGATGTAGTGTACTAGCTCACTGGCAGTTTTGTGCAGGAATGTGCGTGGCCGGAGTGATTGACAGGCCTAATGCCTGTGATGTGGTATGCAAATGATGAATGATTGGCACGCAATGCAGATTTCCCAGTGACATGTATACAGTGGATATAAAAAGTGTTCACATCCCTGTTAAATTGCCAGGTTTTTGTGATGTAAAAAAATGAGACCACAATAAGTCATTTCAAAAGTTTTCCCACCCTTAATGTGATTTATAACCTGTACAGCTCAATTGAAAAACAACCAAATCTGTTGGGATGTGATTTATAACCTGTACAGTTCAACTGAAAAACAAACAAATCTGTTGGGGGTGGGGGATATAAAAAACAAACAGTAAGCTGTTTGCATAAGTGTGCATACCCTTAAACTAATACTTTGAAGCACCTTTTGATTTAATTACAACATTCTGTCTTCTGGGGTACACACCTACCATCAATTAAAGAAACTCTGGTTAACCCCAAATAAAAGTTCAGCTGTCCTAGTAGGATTTTCCTGACATTTACTCAGTTGCCTGCTACAGCAAAAAGTCATGGTTTGCAAAGAGTTTACAAAGCATCAAAGGGCTCTCATTGTTGAAAGGCATCAATCAGGAGAAGGGTACAAAAAAATTTCCACAGCATTGGATATATCATGGAACACGGTCATCAAAAAGTTGAGAAAGTAATGGGACAAGTGATGTTGCGAAGAACTGTGGACATTCCTCCAAAATTGATGAAAAGACCAGACAAAAACTGGACAGGGAGGCTGCCAAGAGACCTATGGAGCTGCAGGAATTTCTGGCAAGTACTGGTTGTGTACTACATGTGCAACAATCTCCCATGTTCTCCATATGTCTGGATAATGGGGTAGGGTTGCAAGATGGAAGCTTTTTCTTCCACAGAAAAACATCCAGCCCTAGCTAAAATACATAAAGTCTCCCAAAAGCATGTGGGAAAATGTTTGTGTTTTGGTCTGAGACCAAGGTTGAACTTTTTGGCCACAATTCCAAAAGGTACATTTGGCATAAAAATACAAAAACAACACTTCACATCATCAAAAGAACACCATACCCACTGTGAAACACTGTTGTGGTAGTATAATGCTTTGGGGTTGCTTTTCTTCAGCTGGGACTGGGACTTTAGTCAAGGTGGAGGGAATTTTGAACAGTTCCAAATACCAGCCACTTCTGGCCCAAAACCTGCAGGCGTCTGCTAGAAACTGAAGCTGAAGAGGATTTTCACCTTTCAACACAATGACCCCTGGCATACATCCAAATCAATAAAAAAAATGGCTTCACCAGAAGAAAATTAAAGTTTTGGAATGGCCCAGCCCGAGCCCAGACCTAAATTCAATAGAAAATCTGTGGGATGACCTGAAGGAGGGCTGTGCACAAGAGATGCCCTCGCAATCCTACAGATTTCGAGCACTTTTGCAAGGAAGAGTGGGCAGTATTGCCAAGTCAAGATGTGCCATGGTGATAGACTCCTACCCAAGAATACTGAATGCTGTAATTTAAATCAAAAGATGTTTCAACAAAGTTAGTTTAAGGGTGTGCACACTTGTGCAACCAGCTTATTGCACGTTTTATCCCCCCCCCCCCAACAGATTTGTTTTTCAATTGAATTGTACAGGTTATGGGTCACATTAAAGGTGGGAAAAGTTTTGAAATGACTTGTCATTTTATTATATCACAAAAACCTGGCATTTTACCAGGGATATGTACACTTTTTTATATCCACTGTACATTCATTTATTGTTAAATTTCTTTCTAAAGTAAGGTGGTTTCAAAAAAGTATTGCGTAAGCACTTGTCTGTATGCATGTTTGCGCTTGTTTAGCCTTATAACACATATGTATTCTTTCCAATAATGCTGAACATTTTGGGATTTCAATTTCTTGTTTCCCTTCAGTTTGTATTCTATTTAAATATGTGGAGGCTGCCTTTAACAAAAATAGTTGACTGCTGTTCAGTGACTTTACCAAAAGTGACAAAACCAGGTTGGTATATTGGAAGTATAGGGGGGCGTGCCCCCCTTCAAAAGCGATGCATATAATTTGTATGCATGTATGAGACAAAGTGTATACATGCATATATGCCCATGTACATTTTTGTAGAAAAGACCTTGTTAAGCAGAGAAGTGGAGGTTACACTGCAGCAGCATACTAGCAATATGTGTCAACTTGCACGTCAGGATTATGTAGGATTATTACAGTCAAACTGCCTGACCACATCAAAATCCGATTACAGCAGTAACTCACACATTTATGTATTTGTAGAAATGTGTACAAGAGTATGCATGTGTGGGTATTTTGGTAATATGATTGCGTATATGGATGGACATTGACTTGTGTGCATGCAGATATGCACACCTAATAAAAGTACACGTACATACACTTCTGTATATATGTGAATATCAGAACTACTTGTTTCTCTGTACCACTGCTGCTGCTTTTATTTTTTTTTTGTCCAGACACTGGGAATGCTGTGAGAGAAACATGATGCTCTGGGCATTTTCCCAGACCAAGTGGTTCTGTACGTATAAAGCTGATGAATTATGTTGCTGTTTAAATTGCTGTGCTGTGCATACCCTTTTGTTCTATTTGATTGGGCTGCACTGACCTGCACACCCTCATTCTGCTGCTTTTGTGTTTGGCTGATCACCAGACTTTACCTCCTTCTGATCCCTGTTTTAGCAGGTGAAGTAAACATTTTTCTTTATTTTTATTTAATATTTGTTAACCAGGAAAGTCAGACTTGGAACAAAGCCAATTTTCAACAGAAGCCCGGGGAGAAATGCTCCAGATGCATGTCTTTGTAATGTGGGAAGAAACCGGAGCACCCGGAGGAAACCCACACGAACACAGGGAGGACATGCAGACTCTGCACAGAAGGCACCCCAGCCGAGAATCGAACCGGAGAACCTCTTGCTGTGAGGCGACAATGCTACTGCTGCACCACTATGCCATCCACTTGTTTACTGTACTATTTCTGTGCTTAAACGCTGAAAATATGGTTTTGTGAGAGAGATATGTTGGTGTTTGAGCATTTAATCGTCTCTGAGGTGTTCTGCAGTTGTATGCTGTTGTTTAAATTGCTTTTCTATGTACATCTTTGCATGGACTGCACTGACCAGTACATTATGCAGCAGTGGGATACACTACAGTCCAGAGACAGAAGTCACTGCAGCAAAATATTTACTGCAAGCTCTCAGATCCACTGTTTAGTCTCTAATTATAGTACTCTGGTCTCCTGCTATAGAGTTGCCCATTTTCTCCTTAGCCTAATTTAGTGCGAACACAGGCATTTTGCTGCATTAATCCCTGGTGGTACAGTGGTAGTGTTGTTGCCTCACAGCAAGAGGTTCTCCTGTTCAATTCTCAGCTGGAGTGCCTTCTGTGCGGAGTCTGCATGTCCTCCCCGTGGTCGAGTGGCCTCTGAAAGACATGTGTGAATGGGCATGCCTTCGCTGAATGTTGGTCGTTGGGCTGGCAACTCTGCACCATAAAAATCGACTGCCAATCAGTAGCGGACCCGAGTTCTGCAGTGGCAACCCCTAACCAGGAAAAGCTGAAAAGAGAAACAAGGTATGGCTCCCATTTCCCTGTGGCAAAGTAAGAAAACTGCTACATCCCCCCCTCCCAGTAGTTTTTCTTAGCCCAGTAGTATTTTAATACAGTAGCCAAGCCCCCCCCCCCAGGTCATACTAGGAAGAAGATTAGTATTTTCTCCTTTTAAATTAACCCATCTTTATAATTTGGCTTTTCTGCATGTTACTTTAGTGAGGTGGGTTTGTAAAACTATTAGATTCTGTTAATTAAAAATCCTGTACAGGCTAGACTTGTTTTAGATGCCACTAGATAAGATATAAAAATGCTGTACAGGGTAGACTCATTTACTAGCTAGATTTATACCAGTTAGTTACTGGATTGGTAGCATGTGCCTTTTCAGCTGCCCTTAACCCAGTCATTACCAGCTTATTAGCACTTTGTACCCTGAGACACTGCACCATATGTCTTATGCTTAATGACAGTCGCCTGTTCCTTCCTTGCACTAAGTCTGTATGTAAGAGATGTAATTGAAAGTTCTGTCATCAATACATATAGACTGCCCTCATCAGATTGTCCGTCCCCAGACTCACTCTCACCACCAGGTCACACAAAAAAAACAAACAAAGAAACCTTCCTCTGATTTCACTCCCAAATCCCCAGAGGCATCCAGTGCATAAATCTAGTACAGAGAATTCTCAGCAGTACAAAGATGCTTGACCAGCCATATAACAAACATCATCCAACACACAAGAAGGGTCACCAGCTTGGCACGCCTGAACCCCTTAAAGGCTACTCGGGCCAGCAAATGTAGGCAGAAATGTTTTTGTCATAAGTGACTACATAGTGAAACACACACATACTTTTTACCAGACTTCACAAGAAAAGAGTGACAGGCGCTTTTCAGGTGCGATGCCAGAATTTGTTTTAAATACGAACAATTTCTTCATTGATTCCAAAAGAAATATTTGAAAGTAGATCATTGATAGCGTTGCCGCCTCACAGCAAGAGATTCTCCGGTTCGATTCTTGGCTGGGGTGCCTTCTGTGCGAAGTCTGCATGTCCTTCTTGTGGTCGTGTGGGTTTCCTCCCACATCCCAAAGACATGCAGTCGATTGGACACTCTAAATTGGCCCTAGGTGTGAGTGTGTGTGCCTTATGTGGAAGGTTGGGTGCCGGGCTGGCAACTCGACACCATAAAATTCCACTGCCAATCCTGAGCGGACAGATGATCTGCTGTGGCGACCCCTAACCGGGAAAAGCTGAAAAAAGATCAAGTTGATTACTGATGGTTTAATTGTATTTGGTAGTTGGTCTGATTTCATGAAGTTACACTGTTCCACTGATTGCCTGTCCTGGGAGATGGTTATAGCTTCTGAAGTTGTATGCTAAATTTTATTTAGAGTTTTGTTGAAGCTTGCTTTGAGTATTCAGTGTCAGTAGGTCTTACATTTTTGATATGGGAGTTTTAGTTGCCCCAGTCTGAAGGGTTTTCAGAGTAGTCTACTGTAATATCTTCCTTGTTGTATCTTGTTTTGTAAGAACAGAGTAACTTTTTGCTGTTCCTTCCATCATTCCTAAAAGTGAGTCTGAAATTGGCACAGACTTTCAATCCTAGAATAGTCTGTAATTGCTAGAAGTCAGACTTCTTAATTTTCTTTTAACCACAGTTTTGGAATTTTGGGGAACATTTGTCGCTGCACCTTTTGGACAGTAGGAGACAACATTGTTGGAGCAGGTGGTGCTTTTGTCCCAAACAGTATTAGATGTTCCTTTGTGAAAGCAGGCTATATGCATATGGTTGGTATTTATCGTTCTACTGTGGTCAGGCAAGAAAGCTGTTGCAGGGCTATTTGAGAGTTTATGACCTAACATTTACTGTGGGGGGGTTCCCCCTAAGCATGCTGCTTCAGGTGACACTTGCAAAGAAAATGTAGATAGCCCATCCGTATAGTCTCAAGGGGTCTATATTATGATAGCGCATGCTCAGCAGAGCGAATGACACAATCTACCCCATGTAAGTGAAAGCTTACAACATCGAAACCTCACAACAGCGATTTTTTTTTCCAAGGGAAAAAAATTGCTGTTACGAAACAAAAAAAAAATTGTAAAACATTACATAATGTGGGGGGCTGTGCCCCCCACACCCCATCTACTTAAATATACCAACTCTGAGATCGCACTACAGTGGTGAAAAGGCAAAGTAGTGAAAGCGGCCAAACAAATTCTTTCCCAGGGAAGGAATTCGCTGAAAAGCCGCTTTGCTATTTTGCTTTTTCGTGCTTTTCAGTTCGACAAAGACACATTCGATAACCTGCATCTGCGACAGTGTAATAGGGAGCCGTCTCGAGATATGGCATTAGATTGTCAGTTGGACAGGAGGGCAAAGTTTATTAGGTTAGTCATTCAGTGAATGCTAGATGTTGCCAGTTTGTGTTGTGTAGATGAATGGCTTGCTGCCCTATCGTTTTCAGAAAATAAAAACCAAGATTAATTCTAAAAATGTCAGAGTTGTATAAGGAACTCGTATTTGCCAAAACTCCTATTTAGTTGTCTAATAGGTGCTTTCCTTCCTTCCCCATGTGATGTGTAACAAATGTACCTGAAATACTTTTTCATTATGCTTTTTAAGTGGTGGCTGAAAAATTATACAATGTCTTTTGGTTTCTTGCATTTACATGCATGCATTCCACAGTATTTTAACTTATTTATTGTAATCAGCTAGTCTTATTACTATATTGTATTACGTACAATAAATACACAGATACCAACCGCTTCAGTTAATATGCTTTACTATTACATTCTCCTTTCGGATCTACAAGCGTGCAACACAGATGCTGTCAGCTCTCTATGGCAAATTCCCAAAGCTTGTTAATAGACACTCATATGTATACCAAAAAGTCTGATATTTTTCTCAGTCTGATGTATACCAGTTCTTTCTTTGTATAACATTTTCCTTTGTTGTTTTAATTTATGATTTGTCTGTGATTCAAGTTGTCCAAGGAAACTGTTATCTGAAACGTGGTGTTCTTAGCACTATGTTATCTTGCTTGATGTTACATCTCTTTACTTTGTTGATGTCCTTCCAGCTGCCATCTGCGCAGTTATTTTTTACAGACTGTTTCTCAATAGCATACTCTTTTACATGGATGCTAAAATCTAATTAAGCTATGCCAGCACACTTACTACTACTTATTTTTCAGCATTTTATACTGTTTCTAAATTAACCCTTTATATTTCATATAATTCTTGCAGCTTTTTATTCAAGCTAGCAAAAGTTTGAAAAGAGGGTAATGTAATGTGCAGTGGTTTTATACCACTTTTGTCTAGCAAGATGTACAGAAGATTTTGCAATAACTGACGACTGCTATTGTAACTCTGAAAATAAAATTTTACATGTGGTGACAGGACATAATGTATCTGTTTTTTTACCATTACTTTTATGACATTGCACACAGAAAGCAGTTTCATATAACTTGCACAGTAAACGTTTACTGTCATACAAATGATGTTGCTGTTTAAGATACCAGTCAAATGTAATACATTTATATAAAGCATTGACATCAACATTAAGTAATATACTGAATGTGCTACAGGTCTGTTTGTACCAATCTTTAAATCCTGACAATACATGTGCTGGACTGTTACTACTGTCTTCCTGAAAGGTTGTCTTACACTTTTACAGTTCTTTTGTTTATGGCATCCATGCTGTAGAATGAGAAACAAAGAATTACCAGTTTCTGTGTGGAAGGTGATCAAGTCTTCCCTCGAGAAAGCGTGGCAAGTCCCCTTGTTGATTCTCTCAAAAGGTGGTCAAACGCAGCTGGCAGATTCAGTTGTGTGAACGTACAGGACCTGTGGAATATGCAGAGATGCACTGTTCTGCTACTGGATACTGTACAGAAGAAGGAGGCAAACATTTACACTGGAACTGAATGTACTAACTGAATAAAATAAAAAAGCTGTAGTCACAATAAACCATTCGGTCCGTCAACTGTGGCTCGCCATTGAAAAATTACATGACCTCTTCCTGTTGGTTTCTTGCTGTTACTTGCATTTACATGCAACCATACCAAAGTATATTTAACTACTAGTCTTATTACTGTATTGTACCGAGTACAATAAATACACAGACAACCGCTTCAGTTAATACGCTTTACTGTTACATTCTCCTTTCGGGTCTACAAGCATGCAGATGCTGTTGGCTCTCTCTGGCAAATACCCAACGCATGTTTATACACATACATTTATACCAAAAAGTCTGGTATTTGTATTTTTCTCAGTCTGATGTGTACCAGTTCTTTCTTTGTGTAATAGTTTTCCTTCATTCTTTTTTAATTTATGATTTGTCCTTTATTCAAGTTTGGTGGTCCAAGGAAACTCCGTTATCTGAAACGTGGTGTTCCAGCACTGTCTGTTATCTTGCTTGATGTTACATCTCTTTACTTTGATGTCCTTCCAGCTTTTTTTACATGGATGCTAAAATCTAATTAAGCTATGCCAGCACACTTACTACTACTTATTTTTCAGCATTTTATACTATTTCTAAATTAACCTTTTGTTTCATATCATTCTTGCAGCTTTTTATTTAAGCTAATAATCGTGCTAGCAACAGTTTGAAAAGACAGTGTATATTAAATAGAACATGGTACTAATATTCTTTCAGTGGCTGTGACAATCCTGTGTTTTACTGGGGCTTGATTTGTGGCACCACCTTACTCGTGCATCTTAACACTAACCACAATCTTACACATTGGCGCACTTAACAGTGCCACTATACAGACAAGTTGTCTGCAATTCCTTATTAGTGATCTATTAACTGACTGGAAAAAGAAACTGCTTTCCTGACACCTAAATTCTATTTCTTTGTAAGTTTTGACTGGGTTTTTAGATTGTCTGCAGTTTTTGTAAACAATAATTTCTAGTATACTCAAGTACGCGCATGCATGTGTCTCTCTCTCTCTATGTATGTATGTAGAAAATGTGGGAGCACTGACATTAGCTGATTACAAAAAAAAAAAAAGAAAAAAGAAAAAAAGCTGGTCGCGAACTCACCAGACTCATTTGGTCAATAGGAAATCTACTCCTGTATGAGAGAGCTTTAATAACAGGTTGGGGAATACACCCTTTGTCCTTTCTCCAGTATTGTGCGATTTCTTGAGTTGGTCAACAGGGATGTGGGGATGCAGGGATACTTGCCCCCTCCCAAAAAAGCATCGTTTTTTTACATGCTCCGAGGTTGTGTCTTGGAGCATGCGTTGTGCCTTTTTATTTATTTATTTTGACCTTTTAATGTTCAGTGTACCCATAGATATATAAAGTTTGCACACACATTTCAGGTTTAAACTCTCATTTCCAAGCCCCCCTTAAGTGTTTCATCATTCATAAGTGAGTTACATTTATATCAAAATTAATTTTTCTTAGAACTTGACATTGAGTGAAAAAAGGCTGTTAAATACTTGAAGTCAAGGTGACTTAGTCCTACGACAAGTATGAGGTTGTGATAATTTGGTCCAAAGAGGACTATTTTTTGAGGCAAACAGGCAGTTGGGGAGCAAGTCTCTCTCCATTTAAAACTTAATTTGGCCCTACAGTGTATTTAAAAAGCAGAGTGTATTTTGAGCTTGGTCCTGGTACATGGTCTATACGTCAAACAGCAGTTGGTTGTTGACCAACTATAGATGCAATATTTTTATCTACTCCCTAAACTCCACAAACTTGTGACAGGGAAGCTGATTTGTTTCAGGGTGTGTTTCTCTTATGAACCTCTCTTGAAATATTTTGAATTTTGCTTTAAGCCTTTATTGGCCAAGTGTACTCAATTTTGATGATTTAATAGAATAGATTTTATTGACCCTTCTACTTATGTTAGATTTGGAGAGCCTTTGCACTAATGCTCACTTTGCAACTGATAAATTAGCTTAACTTTCATTCTGAGTGATTTTTTTTATTAGAAAATTTTTTTGTTTTTTTTATTTTATGATGATAAACATTACATGTATGTGGCACTGCCATAGGGGATACTTTTGCCAACATTTATGCAGATCTTTTATGGACTGTGTGGAGTTGCATTTGATCTATAGTTCTAAGTATAATATACTTTTCTGCATTAAAAATGTGGCAGAGAGAGTTGGATAATTGCTAGCAATATTCATTACTTTAAGGAGTTTGTTAGGTTTTGGGTAGTTAAAGAATCTCTTTTGGAATCTGATACAGCCAGATATAACCTCCATACAATAGATTTCTTATTTATTGACATTTGATTGCTGGGAAAGTCTGACTGGATAGGTTCCAGTTTTCAGTGGAGGACCAGAGAGAAAAGCTCAAAAGTATTATAAAAACATTTTAAACTATAATTTTACATTCTAAGAACAATGATTTTGTAGTCTACAAAATAGTATGAAAATATTTACACTGTTTTCACACTGTCAAATTTAATTATTTGTATTGGTTAAGATGTGCAAATTTTAATACAAATATTTAATATTTAGAGAAATTGTATCCAGTTTGTAGAGAAATTTAAAGATAAGTTAGTATAATACAAATAATTGCAATATAAAGTGAGAAACAGGGTTATGGCATATTTAGAAAGAGTCAAGGGAGAGAAATTGACTGATGTAAGGAAATGAGCAAATGAGGTGTAAGGTATGAACAGGTACTTGTTCATATTTAGGGATATGGTTTATCTTGGGATTGGGCTAGAATATTTTAGATATTTTCTGTAGCTAAATTAGCTGATGCCTCCGTTTGGACCCCTCTGCAAAAAATTTTTTAAATCTTTTATTGTCAGTTAATAGGTGCCATCCTAGATTAATCGCTGCCAACACTCCTTATTTTCAAAATTTAAAGTTGCATGGAATCTATATTATGAATTAGATTGTAATAGATATGCAACAGTTTGAAAAGAGAGCATCTACTAAGATAATCTGGTACACTTGGTTTGTAGAGACAAAATCTAGAACCCTGATGTGAATTCCTGATCAAAATACAGTCTCCTTCACTAGAACCCATGCTGAAGTAACAAAATAGCTTTTATGGGGAATCTTTACACTAAGTAAAATGCTTGCTAATAAGATGTTTATCTTTAGAGAAGTGTTTACTGTGATTTTTTTTGCATTTCCCATCTTCCCCTGGATGTAAGATAGTGAATTAATGGAACAAAGATTGCCTTTAGCAGATTGTACTGTGCATAAATTGTTTCTTAGCTACCTTATTTGTTTTGCACAATCAGTAATATTCTTACTTTACATTGCATACCCCTGTATTAATTCTAGGAAGAACAAAATTGCGGTGCAAGTCTAATAAATACATATGAACAAAGCACAGGATTGTGGGAGATTACTAGGCTAACACCTGTAGAGCCTTTTTAAGCCTAGCCATTCATGCTAAAGTTTTCCCAATTATCAATACCCACAGGCTGGAGTGGCATTTATATGCCTGTCTTAGGGCATCTGTAAACTGCCCTTGTCTGTAAGGGCCACAGGCAACAAGCCAGGGGTGAGTTTTGTTATTTCCCCTCCATTGGTCCAAACTGTATTTGAATAGGCCTAGGTAAGAGCAGGGTTTCACATGAAGTGGGAGTTTGTGCCAGAGAAGGGGTGATCTCTGATATGCATACCTGTTCCTCCAACATGTTTTGTGTATGTCACAGAAGAGGGTTGGATTCTCAGATCAGATTTGTGTAGCAGATCCATTAGGGCTGGACTGGTGAATGCCTTGTAGGTTAGGTGTAGATCGCCCCTCAGTAGTCTGTAGGAGGCTGCGTAGAGCGGCAGGGCTTTGAGGTTGTCTGCATAGAACATATTATTTATACTCTGTATTAGTTGAGTGAGAACCTCTTTGGCACAGCTTTTGCAAATGCTTGGTCAGGTACATGCAGAAAGGTGCATTGTATTCAATTATTGGTCTAATGAGGGTTGTGATCTCCTCAGATCTGGATGTCATGCCCTTATTTTGTAAGTTGTACCACATAGCAGGATTTGTTTTTCTCTACCATGGACACATGGTGATCAGAGTTCCCTTGCCATTGCGTTTACTTTGAGGGGGCAGTTAGTAATTACAGGGGTGGTCATCTTCTCAAAGGGTATAATTAAGCATTGTTTTGCATTGAGGTTTAGGCCATGCTTCTTGCAGCAGTTATTTGTGTGTGTCAGACCCTCCTGGAAGATATTTGCATCTTTGAGAGATTCAGTGATTGTGCCCAGCTTGCAGTTGTCAGCAGATGTGGTCAACCAAAGGCCCTCTATATTTACCTTGACTTCAGAGAAGTATATTCCAAACAGGAAAGGTCCTAGCACTCAACCCTGTGAGACACCCCTAGCAGCAAGTGGTGAAGGTGGATTCCCCACCCTGATTTAATGTTTCCTATCTGTGAGCCATTTAGCTGTCCATCGGGTGACAGAGATTCATGCATAAATTTTGTGAGTTTGCCTTGTGATACCCAAGTGAGGTATTGTATCAAATGCCTTTGCCAGGTGAAGGTAGGCAGCATGTGTCATTTTGCCCTCATCCTTGCCTCTAGTGACCTTCTTGAAGATGTTTACCAAGTTTAGTAGACATGACATGCCCTTGACAAAACTGAACTGGGATGGTCTAGTGTTATAGGTTCATAGGTTCATACTAGGCTATCTGCCCGAGGGCATTTACAAGCCTAGCCCATCGTTTTGTGGCTTACGCCACCCCTTTAGTATGGGGAACTATACCCATTATTTTGCTGTGCCTCTGTCCAGCAGTGACACTGAGGTAACCCCTGGGGTATATCTGCGATCTCCCATCCATTGGTCAAGATTTCTCTTGAACAAGGCCAGCGAGGTGCTCTGCCTCACATGTACCGGGATTTTGTTCCACAGCATAGGGAGTCTTTGGGTGATGAATCTATCCCTCCAGCACGTCCTATTAATAGCCATGTCGAGGTTTAAGTCTCCCGCCCTTGTGGCTCTGATGGATCTAGATTTTTTGAGGTGAAGCATATTCATCAAATCTGGGTTTGACATGGCCTTGTATGTTAGGCAAAGGTCACCTCTGAGCAAGCGGTAAGCGACTGAATAGAGCTGGAGTTCTTTCAGTCGGGCAGCATAGGACAGATTTTTGAGACCCTTATCCTTTTGGTGAGGAACTTTTGTGGCCTCTCCAGCTGCTGCAAGTGTCGGGTCAGATACATTCCGAATGGGGCATTGTACTCAATCATTGGTCTGATGAGTGATGAGTAAAGGGAGACTGACCTCCCTTGACCTAGATGAGAATCCCTTCATGATAAGGTGGGCAATGTAGAAGGTCTTCCTAACTACTTTAGCTACATGGGTGTCGAATGACAGACTACTATCAACCTGGGTCCCCAGGTCCCTGATAACTTCTTCTGTGCTCAGTGGATTGCCACCTATTTGGTAGCTAGGGGTAACCTTGTTTTTCCCGAAGGGTATGACTATGCATTTTTTGGCATTTAACTTTAGGCCGTGGCTCTGGCACCAGTTATCTGTTTCTGTGAGACCCTTCTGAAGGATATCTGTGTCAGATGTGTTTTCTACTATGGCCCAGTTTGCAGTCATCTGCAAACTTTGTCAGCCATAACCCTCCTGTGTTTGCTTGTACTTGGAAAAGTAGATGCCAAACAAGAGTGGGCCCAGGACTGAGCCCTGTGGGACACCACTTGTGACAGGCTTTGAGTCTGACATGGCGCCAGCAACTCTGACCCTGTGGGTTCTGTCACTCAGCCAGTTTGCAACCCATCTTGTGATGTATGGGTTGACATTTAAGCTGATGAGTTTTTCAATGATACCCGAGTGGGGTATTGTATCAAGGCCTTAGCCAGATCGAGGTAGGCTGTATGGACTGCCTTTCCTCATCAATGGCTTTGGTGACTGTTTCAAAAAGTCAACCAAGTTTAAAAGGCATGATCTGCCTTTGACAAAGCCAAACTGGGTTGGATCCAAAGTCTGCAAATTCCTATGTCTTTATTTATGAGGTCCATTATGATCCTCTCCATGGCTTTGCAGATAAGGCTTGTCAAGCTAATGGGCTGGTAATTTCCAGGGTCGGTGGAGGCACCGCCTTTGTGAAGTGGGACCACAGTTGCAGTGCGCCACTCCTGGGTGCGTATCCAGAGGTAAGACTTTGATTAAACAGCTGTCCTAGCTGTGGGTTTAATTCCTCATTGAGTTCGTGGAGCACACAGCCGGGGACACCATCAGGTCCCATGTATGCTGTGTTTTTTGCTTTGGAGTGAGCAGTTCTCACTTGGGCTCTGGGGATGTTTGAGGGGCTGCATTCGTTTGGTATAGATCTCTCCTTTGGGGAGGGAAGAAGTTTGCACTGAACCTGTCAGCCAGTATGTTGGCAATGTCTGTAGGATCAGTAATCTTCACATCATTTTGAACTAGCTCTGAGCATATCTGGGAGTTTCCTCCCAGGTTTCTAACATAGCTAAAGAAGGCCTTATGATTGTCTTTTGAGTCTTTAGCTATTTTTCTCTCGAAATTTGCTTTGGATGATTTTATGAGAGCTCTTAGTTTTTACTTATAGTGATCAAGGGTGTCTTACCTTTTAAGGATTTTGCTCTATCTTGTAGTAGCTTCCTCCTTTTGTTGTAGAGTTTGTTTATGGCTGGGGTCCACCAGACTGGACGCTTGCCTTTGGTACAAAGAGTCTTTGTTTTGCTTGGGATTGCCTTATCCATGCAGTCCTGCAGGTGCTGGTAGAAGGCATTTGTAAGTGATTCAGCGGCTTGAGTACTGTTTTCCACGGCTCGGGGCCTTAAAGGAGACCACACTAGTCTTTAGAAGTGTGAAGTCGGCTTTTGAGAAGTTCTTTACTGTGGTCTTTTTATTTCAGGTGGCGGTGGGATGAGGACCTCCAGCGAGATTAGTTTGTGATCTGATCTCACCAGTGAGGGGTACACCTCTGGTGTTGAACATTGTGCTCCCATGTTCGTGATGATGAGATCAAGTATGTTATCTCCTCTTGTGGGGATGGTGACTAGTTGTTCCATGGCATTTGAGTTTATGAATTCCAGGAACTTTTGGGCTAGGGTGTTTGGGCTTGAATAGTGTTCCCAGTCTATATTAGGGTAATTGAAGTCACCTAGTATGATGGTGTTTGGTGATACATTTATCCCCTCTAGTGTTTTCAGGAAGGCCATGTGAGGTTCCTGAGTTTGTGAGGGTGGCCTGTAACATGCTACAATTTGCAGAGCAGTCTTGCCTATGGTTAATTGCACCTGGATGGTCTCTGATGCATCGTGCGTTGCCACCAGTCTTGAGGTGTGGGTGTGAATATGGATACCCCCCTCCTTTCTTGGTATTGTCCGGATTTTGGGGCCGGAACGCATGATATGAGGTAAAACCTGATAGCGCTGGGGTGCTCTCAGGAGCCTTGAACCAGGTTTCTGTCACAGCACAGACATCAATGTTCTCCATACTGAGAAGGGCCTCGAGTGCGTGCATTTTGAGATTTAGACTTCTGGCATTGAGCAGCATTACCCTTAGTTTTTTTCCTTTTTTGTGTTCTAGGGTGGTAGGTTTAGAATTTGAGCCTTGCCTAAAAAAGGCACTATTGGGGTGGCAAGAGCCTTTGCCAATATCCGGAATCCCAGGGGTGACAGGTGCAAGCCGCCCTTGCGAAGCAGCGTGGCTTGTCCAGCATGTCATCCCAGGCAGACAGACACTGGATCCCCTTTGAATGACACCAGTGTTTAAGCCAGTTGTTAAATCTGATCATCTTATCTCTGTATTGTGGCATCATTCTTGGTGAAGGTAGGATACTGCTCAAGGTCAGGGTCATACCTGCCTGGGCTACATAATCAGAGAGCTCCTCAATGTTTCTTTTCATGTAGTCCAAGGAGGTACGTCTCAGGTCGTTTACACCAGCGTGGACAATGACTGAGTCATATTTGTACCTGCTGTTGAGAGACCCGAGTGCTTGCGTTATGTGGCGGATTCTAGCGCCCGACAGGCAGCTTACTGTGACCTTCTCCTTACTCAGTCTGGTGAGCGGGATGTCAGTGTGTCTGACTATGGAGTCACCAATGACTAGTGTGTCTGGCATTGTGTTAGAAGATTACCTATGTCTTTATCAGGTCCACATTAATTCTTTCCAAATAGTCAAACTTGTGGGTCTGTAGTTTGTGGCATGGGTATTTTGATGGTCTGCCTTTGTGTAGAGAAAAGACATTACATTCCTCCATTCCCAAGGGGCAAATCCTGTCTGGAGGCTGTGGTTGGATAGAGATTCTAGTGGACCTAACATTTTTTTTTCAAGCTGTTTTGGGGGGCATCCTGGGATGTCATCAGGGACCCATTGATGTAATGTATTTAGCCCTGGAGATTGCACTGAGGACCTGTTCTTAAGTGATAGTTGCAAATAAATGTATTTAATTTGCTGTATCCTCTAGCTCAGTACAAGAAATTCTGTTTACTATTAGTGCAGCATAGTGTTGGGTATTCCCTTTAAGGTTGTGTGGATAACTGAAAATTGCCTTATTATTCTTCGTTTGGAAGACTTTTTTTTTTCCCCTCAAAATTGGCTTTGGTAGACTTGATGTGTCCCAACTTCCTTGATAAGACTGAGAGTGTTGTTTTGGACATAGCCCTTCCTATTTTTGGACAGGATTTTCTTTCTTTTGTTTTATTATCTATTTACTGTGGCTCTACCAGGTGGTGTTTTTGGAGTTTGAAGTTTATTTCTACTGTTTCTGTGTAGTTGTTTACAGGGGTTTGCATAAACACTTCTGCATAGGCCATTGTTTTAATAGGAGGTAGTTAGCCTTGGAAAAGTTCTGTGGTTTGCTTGGGATTTCAGCTTTTATATTTATTTCATGGTTGGCTGTTTTGTGATCTGATCTGGCCAGTAAGGAAGGACACTACACAAGGGGTGGTGCAGCATTCCCTCATATTTGTGAGTACCAGATCCAGGATATGATTTGCATCCCTTGTAGTTGTGCAGGCTAGCTGTTCCAAGTTGTTTTCATTGACAAAATCCAGGGATTTTTCAGCTTCTATGTTAGTGGTTGTGTATGATTTTCATTTGATGGGGATTTATAGTTGAAGTTGCACATGAATATGATGTTGGGCTGAACTGTGAGTGATTCCAGTACATTCAAGTATGTGGTATGGTTATCCTGGGTCATAGATGGAGACCTGTAGCTAGTATGGATGTGGTATGGGAATAATGTTAGTACTAACCCTGATGATGTCACCTAGTCCCTGTTTGAATCTGCGTGTGCTGCATGTTTTCAGTCATGTACATTTTGTATATGTCTTCGTACTTGGGTCTTATCAGTAGTAATTACTGCCAGATACCTTACCAGTTTTATTGCTGCCTAGCAGCTGAAAGTACAGATGTGTAAAATGTTACCATAACAGTAGACGTCCTTCTCTTCACTGTTACAGTATTCTAAACAGAAGAGATCTCCTGCTCAGGGCAGGCTTATGCTTGGCCAGTATACCAAAGCCTAATGATCTTGTATGCGGCTTATGTCGCATTTAATGCTCCCTGCATGACATTTAGGGAGTAAAATGGATAAACTCAAATGCTATGGAACAACTTGTTACCACTCCCACAAGAGGGGAAAACCTACTGGACCTGATCATCACCAACATGCTCCAGACCAGAAGTGTATCCCTCACTGGTAAGATCAGACCATAAACTAATCCAACTGGATATTCACATCCCGACCCCACCCCCTGCCCAGAAAACCACAGTGAAAAACTTCTCTAAAGCAAATTTCACACTCCACAAAACCGAGGTGGAATCCTTCAAAGCCCCCGGGCCTGTGGAAAATATGGCCCAGACCGCAGATTCCTTTATAAATGCATTCTGTGAACACCTTCAGGAATGCATGGATCATGCAATCCCAAATAAAACCAAGACCCAATCCTCCAAAGGCAGATGTCCTGTCTGGTGGACCTCAGCCATAAACAAACTATACAATAGAAGGAGGAAGCTACTACATGATAGAGCAAAATCCCAAAAAGGGAAGGCATCTCTGATCAGTATTAGCAAAAAACTACAGGCACTCATAAAATCGTCTAAGGCCAGCTTCGAGTGAAAAATTGCACAGGACACTAAGGATAATCACAAGGCTTTCTTTAGTTATGTTAGGAACCTGGGTGGGAATTCCCAGATATGCTCAGAATTAGTCCAAAATGACAAAAAATACACCAAACCCACAGACATTGCTAACATCCTACCTGACAGGTTCAGCGCAAACTCCCCCCCCACCCCAAAAGGGCAAATATCTATCCCAGCAGAGTGCTGCCCCCCTGACATCTCAGATGCTCAGGTAAGAGCCGCCCTCTCCAAAGCAAAAAACAGCATCAGTGGGACCAGACGGTGTCCCGGGCTGCGTCCTACATGAACTCCAAGAAGAGCTAAACCCAAACATAAAACTACTGTTCAATCTCCGCCTTACTACAGGATATGTACCCAAAGAGTGGAGTACAGCAACGGTGGTCCCTCTCCACAAAGGTGGTGCCTCAACGGACCCTGGAAACTATCGCCCCATAAGCCTGACTAGCTTGGTCTGCAAAGCTATGGAAAGGATCATCATGGACCTCATAAATAAAGATATTGGGGACCTACAGACACTGGATCCTACCCAGTTCGGCTTTAAGGGCAGATCCTGCCTCTTAAACCTGGTCGACTTCTTTGAAACCGTCACCAAGGCCATTGACGAAGGGAAGGTGGTCCACACAGCCTACCTGGACCTCGCAAAAGCCTTCGATACAATACCCCACTCGGGCATTATAGATAAGCTCACCAGCTTAAATATAAACCCCTATGTCACTAGATGGGTTGCAAACTGGCTCGAGGACAGAACCCACATAGTTAGAATTGCTGGAGCCATGTCAGACTCCAAACAAGTTACAAGTGGTGTCCCACAAGGCTCAGTCCCGGGACCTCTCTTGTTCGGTATATATTTCTCGGAGGTACAGGCCAACACGGAAGGACTGTGGCTGACAAAGTTCGCAGATGACTGCAAACTGGGCGCCATAATCGACTCTCCAGCCGACACAAGCATCCTCCAAAAGGGCCTCATAGAAACAGACAATTGGTGCCAGAGCCATGGCCTCAAGCTAAATGACAAAATGTGTATAGTCATCCCCTTTGGCAAAAACAAAGTGCCCACAAATTACCACATAGGTGGTAATCCATTAAGTACAGAAGAAGTAATTAGGGATCTGGGGACCCAAGTTATAGCAATCTCTCATTTGACAACCACGTGGCCAAAGTGGTTAGAAAAACATTTTATATAGCCCACCTAATCATGAAGGGATTCACACCTAGATCAGGGGAGGTCATCGTGCCTCTTTACTCATCCCTCATCAGGCCCATAATCGAGTACAGTGCCCCTTTTGGGATGTACCTTACCAAACACCTGCAGCAACTGGAAAGACCCCAAAAGTACCTCACCAAGAGGATCAAAGGGCTCAAACAGATGCCATATGCTGCCCAGTTAAAGAAACTCCAGCTCTACTCAGTGGCATACCGCCTGCTCAGAGGCGATCTGTGCTTGACATATAAAGCCATGTCCTACCCGGAATTAATGGACATGCTGCACCTCAAAAAATCCAAATCCCATCGAGCTACGCGCTCGAGAGACTTGAACCTCAGCTCAGAAATAAATAGGACATGCTGGAGGGACAGATTCATAACCCAGAGGCTCCCATCACTCTGGAATAAAATCCCAGTCCAGGTTAGGCAGAGTCCCTCATTGACTGTCTTCAAGAGGAATCCTGATGAGTGGATGGGAGATCGTAGGTTTACCCCGGGTATCACTTCTGTGTCACTGTTAGACAGAGGCACAGTATACTAACCTCGAAAAAGGGCATAGCAAAATTAATTTAAAATGGGTGGCGAAGCCAAACATTTATTTATTTATTTATTTTACATTTGTTGACCGGGCTAGTCTAGCTGGATATATGTCCATTTTCAGTAGAGGCCCGGGGAGATAAGCTCCGCTTATATAATTTTAATGATACTAAGTAAAAACTATTAAGAACTACATGCAAATATAATAACATAATAATAGGCTAAATAGCATTTTTGAAAAAAATAAACAAGTGGTACAAAAGTGATGGAGTGAACAAAGTATTGTAGAACATGACAAACATGAAGTATACAATAAACATGTACAGAGAGAGGGATAGAGGAAAAATAGATGAAAAGAAAGTGAAACTTAGGGGTGAAGTAAGTCAGCTGACAAGAAGTAAAGTTAGTCAGGATTAGTACAGGGCACAGCCATTGTGTTTTGAGGTAAAGCTTGAGTTTCTTTTAAAGGGAGACTTTGACGGAATAGATGAGAGTTCAGAGGGAAGTAGGTTCCAATATTTTCCAACAGTGTTTGAGAAAAGACAGTCTCCGGCCTTGTTGTTTGACTTGACAGTGTTTATCAGAAGTTTGTGTGCAGATCTCAGGGACTTTAGGTTGTGGTATGGTTGAATTAGACTGGAAAGTATAGGTGTTTTGTCAGGATGATAAAGAATTTGATGGGCTAAGCTAAGCTGGTTAATTTTAGTTGCTGTTGATATTCCAGCCAGCCTAGTTGTTTTAAATTGGTACAGTGGTGGGTTCTGTAGGGTTTCCTGTGGCAAATCTGGCTATGTTGTGGTAGGAGATTTCTAGTTTTGATAGATTCTTTTTTGATAAGTTGGTAAATATGGGAGAGGCATAGAGAAGGGGTGAGATCAGGTGGGAGAGGGCGATAGTTGTTCTAGATTCTGGAGTGAGGAAAGGTTTGATTCTGTAAAGAGAGCCTATTTTCTTGTTAATGGTTTTAAGTGTGTTGTCAATATGGGTATCAAAGTTCAGGTTGTTGTCAATGGTAATGCCTAGTAGTTTGGTAGTGGAGTCTTGTGATATAGGTGTGCCATCTTTTGATGTTATAGTAAAATCAATATGGGGAGATTTGCTGGAAGGTGTAAAGAGGAGCAGTTTAGTTTTTTTAGGGTTAAGTAGTAGACAGTGCTGGGAAAACCATTCTTCTACAGAGTTAAATATGTGTTGTGTGAGGGAGTGAAGGTCTGATACAGATGTGGCTGAGCAGATTAGCGTTGAATCGCTCATATTGCATACATGTAGCTTGGGGAGCAACTTGGTGTAGGTCATTAATAAATAAAGAAAATAGGAGGGACCTAGTATAGACCCTTGTGGGACACCAATGTTGACAGGTAGTTGGGAGGATAGAGTGGAGTTCCAGAGTACTGCTTGATGTCTGTTACTTAAGTAGGAATTAAACCAGTTAATAGATTGGGTATCAATTGATAAGGATTGAAGAGTGCTTATGAGTATTTGGTGGTTGACCATGTCAAAAGCTTTGGATAGATCTAAGAAAAGTGCAGAGGAAAGGGTGTTGTTGTTACGATATTTGTTGATTGTGTCTGTAAAGGAGAGGAGGGCAGTGGTGGTACTGTGGGATGGTCTGAAACCATGTTGGGTGTTAGAGAGTAGGTTATTTTGGAGAAGGTGGTGAAGCAGTTGCTTGTGGATACACCTTTCCATAACTTTAGATAAGGGTGAAAGAAGGGCTATAGGGGTAATTAGAGATTTCAGTAGAATTTCCACCCTTATGAAGTGGGATAATATGGGAGATTTTCCAAAGTTTAGGTACATATCCTTCAGTGATGGTTCTGTTTATCAGTATTGAAACTGGGAAGGCTATTGATTTTGCTGCTAATTGCAAGTATTCAGCGGTAGTAGGTCAGCAGAAGGAGTACATGGTTTGAGTTTTTGAGAAGGAGAGGATATAAGTTGTAGGGACAGGTTGAAAGTGAAATGGAGGGTGGGTTAGGGTTGCTGTTAGACATGTTTGTGTTTTTGATGGGAAGTTGACTTGCTAAGGTTTGAATAGTTTCGTAAAGAAGGAATTAAAGGAATTTGCTGTTTGGTTGGGGTTACTTATGTCAGAGCCTTGTGGGTTAGGTGTGACAGGTTTACTTGGCTGTAGTAATTGATTTATGTTTGCCCAGAACTTCTGTGGGTTATTTTGGCGAGTATGTTGAGATTTCAGGTAGTAGCTTTTCTTATCGTTCATTATTGCTTTTTTGGTTTCATTTCTCAGTTGCTTAAAGATTTGGTAGTCTGCTGTGTTTTTAGTTAAGCGAGATTTGTTCCAGGCTTTATTTCTGAGAGTGATTTTTTGTTTGGTTTCAATTGAGAGCCAGGGGGCAGATTTAGTTCTGATTCTAATGGTGCGTGTGGGGGCATGGTAATTGAGTATGGTCAGAAACTTAGCATTAAAGAAATCTACAGCTTCATCAAGAGAAAGGTGTTTTAGAGGTGTCCAATTACATGCTATCAGTTGGGTGTCCAATTACATGCTATCAGTTCATTTTGAAATAGTTGTAAGTTAAAATTTTTTTTGGATCTGATTGTTCTGGTTATGTTTTGGGTAGGAGGGTTGGTTTTGAGCCTGATGATGTAGGTTAATAAGTGATCACTTATATCATCAGGGAGAGTTCCTGTTTCATAGGTATGGGGTTGATTGTTGGTGAGTATCCAGTCTATGGTACTTTCCTTTTTGTTAATTTTATTTATTCTAGTGGGGGAGGAGATGGTCTGAGAGAATCCATAAAGGTTAATATGGCTAGTAGGTTGTTTGTTGTTACAAGATTGCCAATCGATATTAACGTCACCTAAGATTATTGTTTCTTGGGGTAAGTTTAGTGATAGCCAACAAAGGATCTTTTCTATGGTGGAAATGTTATTTTCACCTCTGGCTAGGCTTATAAATGCCTTAGGGCAGATAGCCTAGTATAAACCTATGTACAGATGCAGCTACCCAGAACTGAATTGCTCCAGAAGACAACCTCCACAGGACAAAGGAGTCCATGCACATCTACAATGAAAAAATGTAGAAGAAAGAGGAGAAATCCTCAACCAAAAAAAAAAACACAGAACAAACAAGGGGGTTGGATTTAGGGAGTGAATTCTGCAAAAGTAAAGAGAAGGACATCTACTGTTAAGATTTTATACAACTGTGCAGTATAAAGTGTGAGCACGTGGTGTCTGTAATTCGCTTTCTTGCCTCAGGAGGTTTGCCATTTCGTGGAGAAAATCAAATTATTGGGTCAGCAAAAATGGAAACTATTTAGGTATTCTAGAGCTTTTGAGTGAATTTGACCCTTATTTTTGGAAGAACATCTCAAACTGTATGGAAATCGTGGCAAAGGGAACCCATCATATTTATCGGTGAACATATTTGAGGAATTTATTGAACTAATGGGACAGTGTGGGGGTTTTTTTGTGCTATTCTTGAAGAAATGAGAGTCAAAATATTACTGAATAAGTTTAGATTCCACTCCAGACATCTCACAGACTGATCAACTGACATTTTACTGTCTGGTACATTTGAAGGAAATGAGCCTGTCAAACATTTCATTAGTTCATCCCCATCTTTCTCATGGAGCAAAGAATGTAGCAGACACTGTGGTGGATTTCCTTAATGAAAACAAAATTCCACTGTCCAACTGCTGTGGTTAATTGTATGTTAATGCCTCAAATATGTCTGGATGCTATATTGGATTGCAAACATGGATTCATCAACTGAATGAGTTCGCCCTCTATGTCCACAGTGCTGGGGACAGCCTGAACTTGGTGGGAGTAAAAGTGGCAGAGTTTTGTCAACAGACTGTAAAATTCTTTGACTATGTTCAGTATCTGTATTCCTTTTTCTCTGCTTCTGCACATTGATGGAATGGTCTTGCATTGTCTTTAGAAAGAGATGCTGTGGTCAAGTGTCTGACACGAGATGGCTGTCATGTTTTGATGAGGTTCATGCTCTGTATGGGGGTTTCAAGAAAATTTAAACATCTACTGGAGTCTGTATCGGCTGACACTAAACAAGAAGTGAACACACGGCTAGAGGTAGAAGGATTGAGTGAGAAAATAGAGAACCTGGAAATGATCTTTCTGACAATTCTTTGGAATGACATTCATGAAAGAGTAAACAAAACAAGTAATGTCAAGCAAGCAGAGGATGTGAATACTTGTTGCCATGAATCTTTGAGTCTCTGAAACCCGTCTTCAGGAAATTAGTCACAAATTTAGCGAACACAAATTAAAAGCCAGGAGTAGGTGTCCATATTCAGGTTTTAGCTATGTGAAAAAAAACAGGAACGAAAGCAAAGTGTGCATCTTACTGTATATGACAGATCAGAAGAAGATGTACTTCTCACTAGAAGTAAAAAGTTCAAGGTAGAAACATTCCTTTCTGTTCTGGGCTTTCTTATCTTTGAGCTGACAATGTGCAGAGGGTTATTTATTGGGAATCTGCTTTCCTTCAGTGAATTGAATACAGTTTGGTTCTGATGAGCAGGTGTGAAAATCTGGCTAATATGCATCTCAAAAGGCCTTAATTATACTGACCTTTTAAATGAATGTGTTCTTCTCAAGCACTACATTGTTGTTGGTGAAAATTGTGAGTCTCTCCTTAAATTGTACAGAAAAATAATTTCGGACAACTTGAAATTGCACTCTAGAGTATTCATGTGCATGATGGTTACCAACTGTGCAAGTGAACATTCATTTTCAAGACCGAAACTTATAAAAGATCGGCTTCACAGAATAATGAGTCAGCAACTGGCTTTCACTTATATGTATGGGAAATGATATCTTCAAGGCCATTAACTTTGTCAATTATAAGGCAAATTCTGTGCAAAGAAATTTTTGAAAATGTTTGAGTACCTGATTAATAATTATTTCATATTGTGCTATCTTCATCTGTATGCTTTACTAGTTGTAGTGTCAGTAATTTGTTGAAATTTTGTTTTTCAAGGCTCATGTTATATTGTTTAAATGTTTATGTTGTCTAATTTGCTGTAGAGCATTTTTGTTAATGTTTAAACACTGATTTTGTTGGAAGTATCTATAAACATATGTTTAAATTTTATTGGACATTTTCATTTTTAATCCTGAGTGGTAGGGGCCCCAGTGCACTGCTTTGCCCAGGGGCCAATAATGCTGTTGAGATGGCCCTGACTGTACTGTCTTTCTGTATCACTGTTAGTGTTCTAAACAGAAGGGAAAGTTAAAAAAAAAAAAAAAAAAAAGCTCAGAAAATGGAATGGGAGGTATAAGGCTGAGAAGAGCCCTCAAGAAACCCATACAAAATGGTTCTGGCAAAAGCAGCTCAGGCTGTAGGAACCGTATCCAACTTATAATGCTTAGTAAAGGTATGCACTGAAGACCAAGTACCAGCTTCAAAGATGGAATTTGTGTCCAACCCTTTGAAGAAGGCACCAGAATAGGTAACAGCCCTTGTGGGATGAGCTGTAACAAAAGTAGATAGAGATTTACCATGAAAAGTGTAACAGAAAGGAAATGGCTGTAGAGGTCCAGGAGGAGATGGTTGGTTTAAAAACAGCCAAACCCAATGTCCTTGGAAGAAAGAAAAGAAAAAAAGCTGATCAGACTTTTGAATGGCCTTAGTTCTATCTAAATAGTACCTGAGCTGTTTGTGCAAATCCAAGGTATGCACAACCCTGTCCTCAGGAGAAAGGGAAAAAGGAAGGGAATTGTACCAACTAATTCAAGGACAACTCATTTACTACCTTGGGCATAAAAGAAGGATTAGTATGAATGGGACACCCTGTCCTTGTGAAAAAACAAAAAAGAGAAATGGCCATAAGGGACTGGACCTCAGAAATCCTCCAAGCAGAAATAAGAGACAACAAGAAATCAGTATTCCAGGTACAGTGTTGCAAAGAAGTACAATCTGCAGGATCTAAAGGAGCCCGAGTCAATTTTTCCAAAACAATATTAAGGTCCCAAGAAGGAGGAATAAGTTTTCTTGGAGACCTAATATGCAGGATTCCTATAAGAAATTGACTCCAGAATAAAAAGCCAAAGGAGGAGTCAAGGACAGACCATCAAAAATGGCTGACAAATGAGCCTTTACAGATGAATAGTATGGGCCAGATTAAAGCAGCTCACACAAGAGAGGACCAGAGGGACCCTCCACTGAAAAAAGGTCATGGTTACAAGCATAGTGCCAGACAGAAAATCTTTTCCATTTCAGCATATATGATATTCTGGTGAGGGTTTCCTTGTATCCTGTAAAATCCTGAGCATGTTTCTCAGAAAAGAGGTGCCTGAAAGGGATCAAAACCTTGTCACCCACATGTCTTGTTGGCGTGAACAAGTGAAGGATGAGACCTCTTGTCCAGCCAGTGAGGTAATTTATGGTGATTGCCCCTGACCTGATGCTTTAAGAGGAAGAACCATTGCTGCCTTGGCCAAAAGGGAGTCCTTAGCAAGATGTTTGGTGAGTTCAACTGAATCTTCTGTAGGACTCTTGGAAGCAGAGGAAGAGGAGGGAAAACATAGAAACATCCCTTGCCTAGGAAAAGGAAGGGCATTGTCTTTCCACACCAAATGGCATGGCATTTTGGAAGAAAAGAGAGGAAGCTGCATGTTTAGGGGGAAGGCAAAATGATCTATGTGAGGAATATCCCACAGATAAACAGTATCCAAAAACACACATTCATGAACCTGTCTTTTGGACCTGCTCAGAGAATCTACAGCTATATTTTGCTTTGAAGGTGTATACTGCCTGAAGAGTTAACTAATAACAGAGCCATCGTGCAGAGGAGGTAAGATATTGTGCTTCCCTACTTGTTGACATACATCACTGTAGTGTTGTCTGTGTATACCTTCAAGGGGCCAGCAGATTACAAGGGGGTGAAAAACTTGAAGGGCCAGAATTAGAAGTCTAATCTCTTTGATGTTGATATGGTTTTACTTCTGGTGGGGCCAAATACCCTGAACTTTCAAGTGACTAAAGGAAGCCTCCGCCCCTTATCTGAGGCATCAGTGAACAGTTCTTGAGAAGGAACTGGAGGCTGAAAGGGCATACCTGGGTTGAGAGCAAACACTTGACCCCACCACTAGAATTCCTTCCTTAGGTAAGGAGTGGTATGTTGAAATACAGAAGGTGACAGTGCTGCAGCCAAACTGACTTTTGAGGTACCCGATTTGAAGCTTTTGCATATGCAGTCTGGCAAGAAGGAGCATTTGAATAGCAGAGACCATGAATCCCAGAGCCTGAAGAAACTGTCTGCCTGGCATGGCAGTCAGACTAAGAAGAGACTGGAAGGCTGTCACTGACACAGCATTTGGAGGTGGAGTAGAGGCCAGCACTGGCACTGTCTAAATCATGAATCTCAGATACACATTCTTAGAGGGAGTTAAGACAGACTTTTGGAAGTTGATGGTGAAATCCAGAGTTTGAAGAAGAGAGATGGTGAACTTCAGATCCTGTAAAGGTTGACTTTGAGAAGGTGCCTGAAGCAATAGGTCCTCTAGATAAGGAAGATTGAGTGCTTTCTGCAAACAGCAAGGCAATCACAGGAGCTAGGCATATTGTTAATACCATTTGGGCAGTAGAGAGGCCAGAGGGCAAAGCAGAGAACTTTAAATGAAGAAAAGACTTGGAGAAATTTAGAAACGTCCTGAAAAGAGGGTGAAAAGGGATATGATAAAAGCGGAAACAGGGTTTGAAGAGTAAGCATCTGAAAAGAAAAGGACATTGAGAAAGGTGTTGAGTAGGGAGAGATCCAGAATAAGTCTTCATGTGCCTTCCTTACAAGGAAACCGGAACATCCTGGAATAAAAACCCTTTGCCACTTGAGAAAGGGTGACTGGTTGAATAGTTCGTTTACCATAGACCCCAGAACCTCTTGCATACCACAAAGTAACCTTGACTGATGATGGAATTCAAGAATCTGAAGTAATGAGATGTCAGTTTGGAAGACAAAGAGAAAGCCAAAGGGACAAAGGAACCTGGTCTAAGAGAAGGGTGGGGGCGAGTTGTCAAACAGTAGCAGGCTTGTCAGATAAAGGAAGCTTCTGTGCCACAGAAATATAAGAAGCCTTAGCAGTGGGGGCCCGCCTACCACCCTTCCTGTCTATGGAGACTTGGTGGGGTTGCTTGCAAACCAAAGCAGATTTATAAGGATAATCCCTGTGGAACTTAGGGGTAGGAGAGTCAAAAATATTTTAAGGTCCTGCAAGGTTTTGCCTTTCTCTCAGAATTCTCAGAAGCAGGAGGCTGAAAATGAGGAGACTTGGAAGCAGCAATGAAAGTGCCAAACAAGGCAGCCAACACTGGAGGAACTGCAGATGGTTTAAGAGTACCCACCTTAAGCAACTCGGATTTCTTCTCTGAATATCAGACACTTGAGAAGAATTCTACTTAAAGTATTCCATCATTGTAGAATTGTGTCCCCTGTGATGATGTGAGGTGTAGTGCCAGCTATGCCAGAAGAATTAAGGCAGTGGATTTGTAAAATATGCCAACATAGCTAGCTGGTTATTTGTAAAGAATTCTATGTCATTTCTATATCATACTGATTTGTACAGGTGCATGTGTTGAAAATGTACCAGCAGTGGGTCCTGCTGGACAGAAAAGAAATACTTCTGTATGTCAGACTGTATTATGACTATTAAAATGAATATATTGTAACAAAGGATGTTCTTTGTGTTTCACAAAGGGTGGAAGTCTTCAGAATGGTTTTATAGCTTCCAGATACTATAACACATCTTGGCAAAGCTTTGTTTGCATATTGTAACATATGTGCAAGTTTTTGGCTTAGTTTCCAGTAAAGGGGGTAGTGTGGGAACCTGAAGTCAAATGACCAGATGTATGCAATGTCATTCTGTAATTCACCACTGAAATGATGATTTAATACTAGAAGAGAGGGCAGTCTGTTTTTGAAACCTGACAAAGGAGGATTACTCGCCCACTTCATCTTGCCTTAACCAAGAAATCATTTTTATGTCAACCAGGAACATTTAGTGATATTAGCTGAGTAATGTTTTTTGTTATCTGTGTGAATCTATCCATCTGTGTTATTTTTAATATTTCATGTGATTGAAACTCTGGTGTTTATTGTAAATAGATGCAGTAATTTTATGTTCTTAAATATATTTAATAATAAATAAAACTTTTCATTTGGCTGTTTTTTTAGAGAATATTTTTTACCTTTTGAGAGTAATTCTATTTATTTGGTGACACTGTGGCCACTTTTGAATGTCTTGCTGCATTGGTCAAACACTACCATTTGTGTTGGTATTTATTTTATTCAGTGTAATTGGGTACCCTTGTAAAAAGTATCTGGCTTTGGAGTGTTCTGGTAGCAGTATCTACCTTATAGTCTGGACAGATGGGGCATAGCTGGCAAATCTGTGCCAGCCTTTCCTAGGCGTGTGTGTGTGTGAGTGAGGGAGAAAATCAATTCTTGAAGAGGGTGTGTGTCAGCTACTTGTAGCAGGGGCACAGAACCACTGGTTTCACAGAGAGGGTGGTGGAGGATTTGGCTTGGAACACTTGGCTGAGGACTCAACTCTACAGATGTGGTCAGTGTGGAGTCTTACGGAAAACCAGCCCCAGGACTGGAGTGTGTTCCCTGTGTGCTCTTAAGGGAAATTGTGCTTGGTGTTGCATCTGAAAATACTGTGCATCTTTTTTTTATTACACGTGAACGTGCCTCACCAGTGTCAGTGGTGAGGATTGAGGCCTCTTGATTACTGGTCCAGAAAAGGAACATCACATCCCCAAAGGACAATTTCTCAAAAGGAGAGTCTGGGCTAACAAGACATCTCATCAGAACCATAAGCTAAAGGTGAAGGCATCTGTGAAGAATAGGACAAAGATCCTTCATCAGACATTGAATCCTCATCCAAGGAATCAAGTTCCATAAGCCATTTAAAAGGGTTATAGAGGCTCAAGGAGGAGCATGTACTGAAACCTCTTGAGGCTTCAGAGCCATCAAGGCAGAAAAAAGTCCTGAGTAAAGTCTTGCTATTCCCTTTAAGGGTCCATAGGATAGACTGAAACATGCTTCATTTTTTTTTTGTCTATTTGTGGAAGGAACATTAGCTATAACAAATACTAAAAGTTCCAACCCTTGGTGAGATTCGATTAGAGAACCCAGAGCCTCCTTCCTTACCAATATATGTGAAAAGCCTGTAGAACCCTCTGAGATGAACAATCACAGTTCTCCCATGACATCTTGAGCAGATGCCTACAAAGCCTCAAAGAATGTGTGAAAAGATGGATCCATAACTGCCTCTGACAAGGTCATGGCAGAGGAATCCAATGTAGATGCTGAACGACCTACAGTGCTGCTACTCTCTTATAGATGGATGTCTGCTGGAGAGCTAAAGAATCTGGCACAGACTTCTTGGCTGCCATCTCAGGGTTAAGGGATTCTGCCATGGTACCATGGGCAAACTATTGGCTTTCAGGATAAAGACAACCAACGTCTGAGTGTCTTAGACACAGTTTGTGACTGTCCTTATGGGGAATCTGCCTCCCATTCTGACATTTACCCTTCTTATTATGAACTCTAGGTAGCAAAATAAAATACAAATGCAAAAAAAGAAGAGGAGAGACAGAGAAATAAAAAACAAGGCACTTATCTGCTGGCTAGGTATTCAGCACAGCAACAAAACATTCAGACCAACTAGCAATAATGGCATTCGAACTGGCAGCAAAAACGTTCTTGGTAGCTGTGTCGGTGTGTTCATAGGTTCATAGGTTCATACTAGGCTATCTGCCCGAGGGCATTTACAAGCCTAGCCCATCGTTTTGTGGCTTACGCCACCCCTTTAGTATGGGGAACTATACCCATTATTTTGCTGTGCCTCTGTCGAGCAGTGACACTGAGGTAATCCCTGGGGTATATCTGCGATCTCCCATCCATTGGTCAAGATTTCTCTTGAACAAGGCCAGCGAGGTGCTCTGCCTCACATGTACCGGGATTCTGTTCCACAGCATAGGGAGTCTTTGGGTGATGAATCTATCCCTCCAGCACGTCCTATTAATAGCCGTGTTGAGGTTTAAGTCTCCCGCCCTTGTGGCTCTGATGGATCTAGACTTTTTGAGGTGAAGCATATTCATCAAATCTGGGTTTGACATGGCCTTGTATGTTAGGGAAAGGTCACCTCTGAGCAAGCGTGCGACTGAATAGAGCTGGAGTTTTTCAGTCGGGCAGCATAGGATAGATTTTGAGACCCTTTATCCTTTTGGTGAGGAACTTTTGTGGCCTCTCCAGCTGCTGCAAGTGTCGGGTCAGATACATTCCAAATGGGGCATTGTACTCAATCATTGGTCTGATGAGTGATGAGTAAAGGGAGACTATAACCTCCCTTGATCTAGATGAGAATCCCTTCATGATAAGGTGGGCAATGTAGAAGGTCTTCCTAACTACTTTAGCTACATGGGTGTCGAATGACAGACTACTATCAACCTGGGTCCCCAGGTCCCTGATAACTTCTTCTGTGCTCAGTGGATTGCCTCCTATTTGGTAGCTAGGGGTAACCTTGTTTTTCCCGAAGGGTATGACTATGCATTTTTTGGCATTTAACTTTAGGCCGTGGCTCTGGCACCAGTTATCCGTTTCTGTGAGACCCTTCTGAAGGATATCTGTGTCAGATGTGTTTTCTACTATGGCCCAGTTTGCAGTCATCTGCAAACTTTGTCAGCCATAACCCTCCTGTGTTTGCTTGTACTTCAGAAAAGTAGATGCCAAACAAGAGTGGGCCCAGGACTGAGCCCTGTGGGACACCACTTGTGACAGGCTTTGAGTCTGACATGGCGCCAGCAACTCTGACCCTGTGGGTTCTGTCACTCAGCCAGTTTGCAACCCATCTTGTGATGTATGGGTTAACATTTAAGCTGATGAGTTTTTCAATGATACCCGAGTGGGGTATTGTATCGAAGGCCTTAGCCAGATCGAGGTAGGCTGTATGGACTGCCTTTCCCTCATCAATGGCTTTGGTGACTGTTTCGAAAAAGTCAACCAAGTTTAAAAGGCATGATCTGCCTTTGACAAAGCCAAACTGGGTTGGATCCAAAGTCTGCAAATTCCCAATGTCTTTATTTATGAGGTCCATTATGATCCTCTCCATGGCTTTGCAGATAAGGCTTGTCAAGCTAATGGGCGGTAATTACCAGGGTCGGTGGAGGCACCGCCTTTGTGAAGTGGGACCACAGTTGCAGTGCGCCACTCCTGGAGTGCGTATCCAGAGGTAAGACTTTGATTAAACAGCTGTCCTAGCTGTGGGTTTAATTCCTCATTGAGTTCGTGGAGCACACAGCCGGGGACACCATCAGGTCCCATGGATGCTGTGTTTTTGCTTTGGAGAGAGCAGTTCTCACTTGGGTGCTGGAGATGTTTGGGGGCTGCAATCATTTGGTATAGATATCTCTCCTTTTGGGGGAGGGGGGGAGAAGTTTGCACTGAACCTGTCAGCCAGTATGTTGGCAATGTCTGTAGGATCAGTAATCTTCACATCATTTTGAACTAGTTCTGAGCATATCTGGGAGTTTCCTCCTAGGTTTCTAACATAGCTAAAGAAGGCCTTATGATTGTCTTTTGAGTCTTTAGCTATTTTTCTCTCGAAATTTGCTTTGGATGATTTTATGAGAGCTCTTAGTTTTTACTTATAGTGATCAAGGGTGTCTTACCTTTTAAGGATTTTGCTCTATCTTGTAGTAGCTTCCTCCTTTTGTTGTAGAGTTTGTTTATGGCTGGGGTCCACCAGACTGGACGCTTGCCTTTGGTACAAAGAGTCTTTGTTTTGCTTGGGATTGCCTTATCCATGCAGTCCTGCAGGTGCTGGTAGAAGGCATTTGTAAGTGATTCAGCGGCTTGAGTACTGTTTTCCGCGGCTCGGGGCCTTAAAGGAGACCACACTAGTCTTGAGAGGTGTGAAGTCGGTTTTGGGGAAGTTCTTTACTGTGGTCTTTTTTATTTCAGGTGGGGGTGGGATGAGGACCTCCAGCGAGATTAGTTTGTGATCTGATCTCACCAGTGAGGGGTATACTTCGGTGTTGAACATTGTGCTCCCATGTTCGTGATGATGAGATCAAGTATGTTATCTCCTCTTGTGGGAATGGTGACTAGTTGTTCCATGGCATTTGAGTTTATGAATTCCAGGAACTTTTGGGCTAGGGTGTTTGGGCTTGAGTAGTGTTCCCAGTCTATATTTGGGTAATTGAAGTCACCTAGTATGATGGTGTTTGGTGATACATTTATCCCCTCTAGTGTTTTCAGGAAGGCCATGTGAGGTTCCTGAGTTTGTGAGGGTGGCCTGTAACATGCTACTATTTGCAGAGCAGTCTTGCCTACGGTTAATTGCACCTGGATGGTTTCCGATGCATCATGCGTTGCCACCAGTCTTGAGGTGTGGGTGTCCTTGATGAATATGGATACCCCCCCTCCTTTCTTGGTATTTTCCTGATTTTGGGGCCGGAACGCATGATATGTCTTTTTCTATGCCCTGTGTTCTGTGTTGGGAGCTATAAATGAGATGTAAGGTGCATACCAGATCATTAGGCTTTGGCATACTGGCCAAGTGTCGGTCTGCCCTGGGCAGAAGATCCCTTCTGTTTAGAATACTGCAATCGTGGTGTAGAAGAATGTCTTTTATTTCAGTCTGTCTGTTGGGAAAAATCTCTTCTTCTAACATGTATACTTTTGACTTTGTTGAAATGTTATTGTTTCTGCCTGGATCATTTCAGTGTCTTTTACTTCCTTTGGACATCTATCCTGCCCTTTTCCAAGTGCCAGGATACGTTTGAAGAATTCAGATGCATACTGGCTGTCATTGAATATGTTGACCTATTTTTCTCCTAAAGAAACTTTCTTTGAGCAACATCTTTCTACCTTTGCCTGTGTGTATCTCCCACTAATAGTCTTGCTGTTCTTGTATATCGACCTACCTTAATTTTAAGAGGCTCTGCTTTCAGGTCAGTGAGAACAGTAAACAATTTGGGTCTGGGAGGGTAGTGTTCCTTTCCGATCAGGTTCTTTTCCCAGTTTGTACTTTATATGAGCCATTCTCCCCTTCTTTGAGGAGACTTGTGACTGGCATATGCAGATTTACCTGCCCAAGTATAGCGATTGATTTGCTAATTAGCACCTCCAGCTGCACAGTCTGTAGATTGAAAACTAGTCACTAGTTCTCTCTTGTTTGCTTTTTTGTCTGGCATTAGATTTTAGATCAAGGCTGTTACCATGCTCTTGTGTGACAAGCATTGTAGAAAATGTCTTTACAGCAAGAACAAAGTTGAAAAGACATGCAGTCTGGCATCTCCGGGGCAGGGACATTTAGCAACTCTTTCTTAATTTGCTAGTTTGCCTTTTCGTAGTTTGGACCATTTATAATTTTTTATATATGATCTGGGACCTCCCATAGCAACCTCTCAATAGATTTGGTCACTTCAGCCAGATCCTGTAAACAGTCTTACAATTTATTCACCCTCCTGTTTTTTTTTTTCCCCCTCACCATCAAACCGAACTGGTCTATGCATTTTTTTCTTTTTAAGTAATATTGCTTAAGTGTATCAATTTTCTTAGGTTCATAGGTTAGTACTAAGCTAACTGCCCTTGCGAGCCATTTTAAGCCTAGCCAATTTTCGCTTGTGAGACTCAAACCCAGCACCTTGTGCTTGCAAGGCAAACACCTTAACCATTAGGCCACCCTCCCAACCAATTTCTGGCATATTCTTGTCACTTTAACGCTTCTTAATCCAGGCTCTAGTTTTCCCTTGATCAGTTCCTTTTCAAGTTCCATAGAAGTTTTATTTTCATCTTGTGCAAAGTACAGAGGGTGTACCAGTTTCTTCCCATAGCTTTGCTACCTTTTAATGTCATTGTTGTATGTGTATTACTTAAGCAGGATATGCAATTGCATTAAATCAAACATTTCTCAGAAGTGGCTCGTTCCTGCAAACGTAACATGGAAATGTATGGATGGCAGCAGCTTCTTCACATTGCTTAGCTTACCTAACAAAAAAGGAAAAATATAAGCTGTTAACACAAATTTTCTGTTACTATTACAAGTGATACAGGTAGCCTAACAAAGAAAGTCCTGGGGTAAATAACACTGTGTAGAAGTTAGCCACATAAAGTAGATGGTCAGTCAGTTAAAAAACCTTCCCAAAGTGAGGAGCTTCATGAGGCCCTCTAGTCATAATAGTCCAAGCACTCCTACAGAATCCCATAGTCATAAGTGAGAAGACCTATAAATAGGAATAAGAGCTTGTGTTGAAGAATAATATTTGACATAGTCACATGAGCAGTTGTGAGCCAGAAGTATAAACCGATTACTGGGCTTCAACTTTGACATCATACCAAGCACTTGTACAAGACACCACAGTGTTGAGAGAGAAGTCCTGTAAAATAAGAGTAAGAGCTGGAGACCCTGAAGAAGGCACTTACCATACTATTATAGAAGTAATGGACTGCTGTCCAGCACCATACAGAGATGAGTACACTTCAGCTCTGAAGCATTGCATACACAAAAGCTGGATAATGTGAAAAACAGGTCCCAGAGAAATAACTTGAAAGTTATTGTCTTCTCAAAAGCAGTGATGGATTAGAATTACTAGGGTTTTTTTTGTTGTTCATTTTTTTCCAGCATGAAATGAAAACTCCTTCAGTTGGTCATCATTTGAGTGATTACATATGCTCATTGGGTCACCCTAGAATTATAAACCACCAATCATCCAAGGTGGCTTCCTATCAGAACTGAGAGACCTGACAATGCAGATCAAGAAACTTCAAAAAAATAAACTCCGGGTTGAAAAGCATTGAATTCTGCATTCCAGAACTTTAACACTTTTCAGGTGTTTTTGCAGGATGGCTTTATCTCCTTCCTACTTGTGTGCTAACTGTAATGTCAAGAATCACAATTAGTCATCAGAAGTAACAGGTATCCCTTCAAGGCACTTTTCCAGGTGATGGATTGTAATTTATAGTGGAGCGATCTTGAAGAGGGCTAGATAATTGGGACTTACACATGACTGAATAGGTGAATGTAAGATTTTCACTGTGCACAAGAATAAAAATCTTTCCTGCAGCTGAGAAGTAATTGAGTGTTTGTGGGCAATATCCAACGGTTTCCGTACAATGGTACTAGTGAGACTGGAAAAGAAGCAACAATTTACTATCCCCAAGTCGCAAAGGCTTTTTCTTGCTAAGTATATGGTAAGGAGGAAACGGCCTGCCACTGAGTTGCAGCCTCAAGCCCGCCTGCCCCCACCCCCAAAAAAATGAGCACAACTCTGAGAATATAATTGAGGGACTAATAGTGATTTAACGGGGGGGGGGTGCTAATCTGTTTTTAAGCCTGCTACTCTTGTTTTCACCCAATAAGTTATCTATATGGACAGAAATGTTCCAACCTTCCTCTACTGCAGACAGGTTTATGTCTTTACAAGAGCTGAAATAGGATGGAGAGCCTGTAAAGGAATCTGTTTTCCTCTTTATGTCCTATGATACCTCATTGCTGTAGATGGAACTGAAAGAAAGAGCATTACTGAGTGCAGACTTTTTAAAAATGGTGGCTGATGTGACCTGTGCGAACAAGGTGAAGTGATTTTACAGTTCAGGTAATTGTACTTAATTGCCTTAATGCATAGGGCATACATGTGCATCCTCCAGTGCACCTTCTTGTATATGGAGGAAGTAATTGATGTTCTTCATCTCACATTGCTGCAGTCCTTACACTTGGGTATAGCGCTGTCCTCGGTCGGCCCGAATACCAGAGTGTGGCTGACGCCGGTCATGGCGCATTAAACTGACGCCAGGACGTCAGGGTATAAATGCGCATGACCGACGTCATATCCTCAGTCTTTTTTGCCGCGTGGTCCGATGCAGAAGCAAATTTGCGAGTGCAGGTTGGCGTCCTGAGATTTTCCGAAACCGGAGTTTCAGACCGAATCCAAGTTGGCTAAGTACCCGTTGGGAATATTTTGGTTTTTCTTGCCTCAGTATTTTACCGGATGTCAGAAAAAGTGAATAACAGTAATTCTTGTGGGAAACAGATACCACATAGGGACTACCACAGCTTGTGTATACCGTGTTTAGGGCCTGAGCACGACGTTGTTGGGTGTTCCTCTTGTGCTAGATTTAACAAGCGCACTATTAAGAGGAGATTAGATTGCGCTAGGTTAGTCTTTGGGAAGCGGTGCAATTACAAAATGCCGTCGGATGCTCCGGCGCCCGCTTCATCTAAGAAGCGCAAGGACAAAACACCTAGGCCTAGGTTAGAGGCACCAGCAGTCCCGGACGCCGGTTCTTTAGAGGGCACGGTTGTGCCAGAGGCCCAAACAGAAGTTTCCTAGAGTCCCAGGGGAGACTTTGTTGTTACAGGATGTGTCTTCACAGGAGGTAGGCCAGGCTGAAGGGGCTTCTCAGGTAGCTGTTCTTCCCTCTCTGCCTAAGGTGGTTAGGCCTTCCCCTACTGTTACAAAGGCTTCTTCCAAGAGTAGGCCAAGTTCAGCTGTAGCATGTGCTCCTCCTAGTACTTCAGGCCCTGTGCCCAAGAGACATATGCTTAAGATGGCTGAAGATTTAATTACTATGATTAGGGGTTCTATGCCCCCTCCTGACAAAAGGCCTAGGGTGGATCCTGAATTTGGGAATTTTGAACAGGATTCTGATATTTCTGAGTCTTCTGAGGATTTACAGGAGTTTTCTCATTATTCTGACTCTGATGTGGATGACTCCACCCCTTCTGCTTCTCCTCCTGAGGATTTTTCATTCTCAGAGACTCTCCATTCCATGAGGGAACATTTTAAATGGGAAGGTCAGGATTTCTCTGATTCCAGGAAAAGACTTAGGGAATTTTTGTTTCTACCTCAGCATAGGCCTTTAGCTATACCCCTGTTCTTTCTGTGGTGGAAGATGTTTTGCAGAGGCTTCCCTTAACCCTGATTCTTTACCTCCTGCTCCTGTTAAACCAGACAGATACTATAGGGTGCCTGAAGCTCACAAGTATCTTTTAAAAGCCCTAGGGCAGATCCAGAGACAGTTACTCAGGGGCCTAAAGGGGTTAAGGCTTCTGTGGCTAAAAATCCAGTTCCTCAGGACAAAGAGGCAAGAGCTTTAGACAGATGGGGTAAGAAAGTGTATACTTCTTCAACTTTAGCCATGAGGGCTTTAAATTGTCAATTCCACATGCTGAGATATCAAATCTATCTCCTTTCACAGTTAAAGTCTAAGGTAGATGCTCTGGCAGAAGGTATTGAATGTAAGGAGTTACAAGATCTGGTACATGTGTCTGAACAGGTGGGTAAGCATTCCTTACAATGTGGTTTTGATGCTGTACAGGCCTCTTCCAGGGTGGCTGCCACTGGTACTGTCCTTCGCAGGCACGCCTGGTTGAAGGATCAGAATTTAGCTGAGCATGTTAAGTCAAGGATCTTGGATGCCCTTTACAATCTGATGTGTTGTTTGGTTCGCCTGTTGAAGCAGTTTTAAAGAAAATGGAGGACAAAGCTAAATCTATGCACACTGTTAAAGATTTTTACAGGTTCAACCACCAAAGTTTAGCAGAAACTGGCCTGCAAGGCGTGGACATACCCTTCTTATGATTCCCAGTCTAGGGGTAGGTCTAGGCGTGCTAGGGGCAGAGCTCAGGTTCCTTTAGATCCAGGACAGGGGCTCACCTGCACAGTCTTCAGGTGAGGGCAGGGGACAGCCCTTTCGTACAGACACAATGACCTACCTTTTCAGCTGCCAGAACCTCCACGTCTGGCAGCACCTTTGGGAGGAAGACTGACACTTTTCAAAGAGAACTGGAGTTTAATTACCCAAGACAGATGGGTATTGGATATCATTCACCACGGTTACAAGTTTTATTTCCATACCTTACCACCGTTCAAGGGCATGCCAGATATTCCTCCCACAAAAGAAGCTCACAGACAAATATCCATATTGACACAGATAGGGGCCATACAACCCGTGCCTATGGCTGAAAGGGGCCTAGGTTTTTATTCTCGCCTATTCTTTGTACCTACAAACCTGAACACGTGGAGACCAATTCTGGATTTGTCTATCCTCAACACCTTTCTGGACATCCCCAAGTTCAAGATGCTGACATTGCAACAGCTTTTACCCTCCTGGGCAAGGATCACTGGATGGTAACTTTGGATCTCCAAGAGGCTTACCTTCATGTCCCTATCACTCTAAGCTGCAGGAAGTATCTGCGTTTTCGAGCTGGAGATTCACACTATCAATTCTCTGCATTGCCCTTTGGCTTATCCACTGCACCCAGAGTATTCACAAAGGTCCTGGCTCCAGTGATAGCTTTCTTCAGGCGGAAAGGAATACAGATCTACCCTTATTTGGACGATTGCCTGATTCTGGCTCAGGGCAAGGAACAACTTCTACAGCATCTAAAGTATGTGATAACAGTGCTAAGATGCCTAGGGTATTCTGTGAACGAAACAAAGTCCAGTCTAGTACCCTCTCAGGACATGTGCTTTCTGGGTGTGAGACTGAATACAGCAGCCCAGATGGCCTTCTTAACCCCGGACAAACAAAAGAATCTTTCCCTTTACTTCCAACAACTATCACATTAGTCCGGGCTGACTGCAAGGACAGTCCTTCAAGCCTTAGGGTTCATGGCATCTTGTATTCTGGTGCTTCCCAATGCCAAACTGCATATGAGGAAGCTACAATGGTATCTCAAGAATCTATGGACACAGCACTGCCAGATCTGGACACTGTCATTCCAATAATACCTTGCATCCAAAAGGAATTCTTGTGGTGGGCTCAGCAATGTCACCTAAACAAGGGACTTTCTGTGACCCGGCCGGAGGCAAGTCAGATTCTAACAACAGATGCCTCAGACAAAGCTTGGGGGGCTCATCTCAATGGAAAATGGATACAGGACAAGTGGCCTGCCAGACTACAACATCTACATATCAACCTAAAGGAGATGTTAGCAGTCCAGTTTGCATTAACAGCTTTCAAGGAATTACTTCTTCCAGGGCAGGTGTTGATTCTAACAGACAACACAACTGTCAGGTGGTAGATCAACAAGCAAGGGTGTACACATTGTTATCCTCTAAGCAGACAAACAATGATACTATGGGAAACGGCTCTGTCTACAACTGGATCTTCAGGCAAGGTTTCTGCCAGGTGCAGAACTCCTTAGCAGATGTGTTAAGCAGGCAAATCATGGATCCCCACGAGTGGAAACTGGATCCTCAGGTATTTCAGCAATTAACAGTGTCATGGGGAACACCAGACATAGATCTGTTCGCTTCTCCTCTAAACCACCAGCTGCCAAAGTTTTGCACAAAGGATACACCAGGCAGCTTGGAAAGTGGATGCTCTTTCTTTCAGTTGGAAAAATCTTCATGTATATGCCTTTCCACCACTTCCTCTACTTCTAAAGGTTCTGCTAAAGGTAAGCCAGGACAAACCAAGAATGATCCTGATAGCTCCAGATTGGCCTCGACAGCATTGGTACCCACTACTGAGAAATTTAATAAGGAAACCACCGTGGCCCCTGCCTTTAATTCCTCAACTGTTGTCTCAAAAGGACGGTCATTTACTCAATGTCAAGCTTCACTCTCTTCATCTCACAGCATGGCATATCCTGTTTTAGCTCATAGCAGGGCTCAACTTCCTCAACAAGTTTTGAATGTGATTATGGAAGCTAGAAGACCTAGTACAAGGAAAGTGTATGCAGACAAGTGGAAGAGATTTTTGCTTTGGAGTGCAGCAAAGGGTGTGGATGTTTCTGAGCCTGATTTAAGTGTGGCTCTTCTATATCTTACTGAACTATTGGACAAGGGTTTGTCCTTCTCTTCCATTAAAATTCATGCTGCAGCAATTTCAGCTCACTATGACTGTGATCCACCTTTGTTTTCTCATTCCTTGTTCAAGCAATTTCTCAGAGGAGCAAAGAACATAAGACCTCCACGAAGAGCTCCTACTCCAGCTTGGGACCTCAATTCTGTGTTCTATAAGCTCATTCTGCCACCTTTAGAGCCTGCATCTACTGCTGAGTTAAAATATTAGTCATGGAAGACTGCTTTTTGTTGGCCATTACCTCTGCAAGAAGGGTTTCTGAATTGCAGGCCCTTATGGCTGTTGAGCCTTTCTTGATCTTCCATAAGGATAGGGTATCTTTACGCACTAACCCTTCCTTTATGCCTAAGGTGGTCTCAAGTGTGTCTTTAAACCAGTCTATTCATTTACCTACCTTTTATGCAGACCCCAAAACAAGGGGAAAAGATCTTGCATACTTTGGATGTACACAGACAGTTACGCTACTACTTAGCTAGGACTAAGGGTTTCAGGCAGTCCCAACTGTTGTTTGTTTCTTTTGCTTTAGGTACTCAGGGCAAGCCTGTGTCAAAGCAAACTCTTTCTAAATGGATTGGGTTTTGCATTTCCTTTTGTTATTCTCAGCATGGCAAGCAGATCCCAACAGGGATCAGACCTCATTCCACTAGGGCTACTGCCACCTCTACAGCCTTTCTAAGGGGGTGGCAACTAAGGACATTTTGGAGGCAGCTACTTGGAGTTCAGTACATACTTTCTCTAAGCACTACCACCTTCCTCTCTACTCTAAATCTAGGGCTGGGTTTGCCACTGCTATTCTACAGGGCATTTTGACAGCTCCTGCTTCTATTTGATTTGCCATCCTCCCTTACCTCTGCTTTGGGAATCTACCCAAGTGTAAGGACTGCAGCAATGTGAGATGAAGAACATAGTACAGTTTTGTACCTACCATAAATGTAGATGTTCGAAGATCCACATTGCTGCAGTCCAATTTACCCGCCCTCCTTCCCCTCTGTGTTTAGGGGTGGTTGTGTGGTTAGGTTAGTACTTTATTAGATAATTGTTAGAAGTTGTACATAGTTTGGGTGTGGGGGTGTTTAGTGTTTGGTAATTTTTTGATTTTACCCTGTTTAGGGTCTTCTGACATCTGGGGCAAGAAAAGACTGAGGATATGACGTCGGTCATGCGCATTTATACCCTGACGTCCTGGCGTCAGTTTAATGCGCCATGACCGGCGTCAGCCATATACTTTGGTATTCGGGCCGACCGAGGACAGCGCTATACCCAAGTGTAAGGACTGCAGCAATGTGGATCTTCGAACATCTACATTTATGGTAGGTACAAAACTGTACTTTGCTTATTTAAAGATCTTTCTTCACCCCCCCCCCCCCCAGTGCACCTTCTTGTATATGGAGGAAGTAATTTTTGCTTATTTAAAGATCTTTCTTCACCTTCCCCTCCAATTGTTCCTGACTTTTTGAATTGGACCCGCTAAAATACAGCTGCATTCACTGGATGTTGTCCATTGTACAGATTGATGAAGCAGAATAGCCTCTCTGTATAGATTGTATATAAATCTTATTGTGTCTGGCTACATTCCAGTACCTTCCAAATCTAAGCATTAAGCTGCTGTCGAGATATTCCCTTTTTTGTGTGTTTTTGTAATTGAAGGAATGCCAGGAACGTTTTATCTGCTGCTTGCATACAGCTGCAGTTTCTCTGGTTTGTCTGTAAGTATGCTTCAGTAATGCTTAAATTTATTATGCCTTTGTCTTGGGTAACTCAGAAAAAAAGAGTAATATAGCTGTTGTGAGAATGTGATAATTATTCTACACTTGTTTATCTGCGGTGGTGGTGCTGCAGTAGCGTTGTTGCCTCACAGTAAGACGCTGTCCGGTTCGATTCTCAGCTAGAGCGTCTTCTGTGTGGAGACATGCGTGAATGGGCGTACCTTCATTGAAGGGTGTGCGTCAGGCCTGGCAAGCCGGTACATAAAAATCAACTGCCAATCATTAGCGGACTGGAGTTCCGCTGTGGCGACCCCTAACCGGGAAAAGCCAAAAGACACAAACAAACAAATTCTACACTTGTTTATTTCATACAGGCATTATTTAAATTTGTGGAGTAGCAGTGTCTTGCAAAATGTAACAGTTTTAATGTTTCCTTCGCTTGTAAAATGTAACAGTTTTAATGTTTCCTTCGCAAAGCAAAAGCTTCCTGTATGCCCCCTCACAAGTGTTTGCTGCCTACACTTCACAAATTTTATTTGAAGGGAGTATTAGGATGACCTTTCTGTCTGTCCATGCAAAGATTGTAATCCACCCTGCTGGAATAGTTACACTCATAAGGGTTCTTTTTATTTCTTCTGTTGTGATGACAGGGTATTGCATAGCTGTTTTCCTTTTTTTGTTTTAATAGGAACATAAAGGAGCTTAGTACACATCCTTGTGGGACTCCAGTGTTAACTCCTCAGATAGTATCACTCTTATTTCCTATGCACACTTTCTGAGGTGTGTGAGAAAGTCAAGAATCCAGCTACAAAGTGGAGTGTTGACGCCTAGTTGGAGTAGCTTCAGTACCGGATGAAGAGGGATGACTGTGTTAAAACTAGAGCTGAAGTCAATGAATAGTTCCCTCGTGTAGGTATTTTTATTCTCGAGGTGTTCCAGGGATAAATGGGAGTGATGGATGGCATCTGTCGTAGAGTAGTTTGCACAGTAAGCAAACTGCAGAGGGTCAGAATCAGCAGGCAGCCCAGATGTTATGGCGTCCTTGACCAGCCTTTCAAAGCACTTCATCACTGTGGAGGTAAGGCCTACAGGGCGGTAGTCATTTAGGCAAGGTGGTGGAAACTTGTTCGGTAATGGAATGATTGTCTTGTCCTTGATGCATTTCGGAACAATTTGTTGACTCAGAGGTTGATATTGCTAACTGTAAGCCACTGTTGACTTGCACAAACACTACTTTCTGCACTTTTGCATTGGTTTATTCCTCATGGTTGATGAGGTTTCTTTATCATATTTTCAGGTGTGTTTTTTTTTTTCTCCTTCAGTTTTTCTTCTTTCTGTACTGCCTGTAGTTGAGCAGTAGCATTCAGAAACCTGTCTGATATGGAAAGTACTGGAACTTGCTTGTCTCTGCAACAACAGCTAAAGGATAAACATTGCCACACAACCTTTCTAGTTTGTGGGGATTTTGGCTTGACCTGTACAGTATTCCATGCCACTTCAACCCATTCATCTTTAAAAGGCTGACTTGTAAGGCATGATATATAAATATTCTGAAAAATCCAGCCAGCCTGCAGTGTCTCTGACAGTATGCTGGGCAGGTTTTGTACTATGTTTAGAGTAAGTCAGTCGTCTGTTTCAAGAGGGTGGTACAGTGTAGGACACTGGAGGGAGAAGTTACTGCAACCAGAATTTAAAAGGGATGTTTTTGTGATAAAGTATTGGACAGGCAACTAAGGTTCAGCAGAACAAATTATATTAGGTGTAGTAAGCCCATCTGAAGCAGAAGAGGTATCTTCTGTCTCCTTAAAAGAAAATGGAATTAGTCAGCCAAGTAAGTTACTTGTTTCATGTTTACACAATAGGAAAGTGGAGTAGTACATAGAAAGATTGGGTGAAATTTAAGGAGGTGTGTAGTATGATCTCATCATAGTCAACAAGGTAATAAGAGAATGCTATTCTTCTATACTGTTTGGGTGTGACGCCTCCATCCTGAGAGGACATAACTAGGTACAGTTATTAATGACTTCCTGCATTACTGAGGACGATCTTGCTGAATTTAAACAATCCGTTATTATATAAGAGGTTATTAAGATGATATAGAATCTTCACCTATCACAGACTGGCTAGCCCACAGTTTCTGTATCATAATGTCCAGTTTATTGTAGTTTCGCTAGTACACAGTTGGGAAAGGGGGTCCATCCAGTGTCAAGTAGAATGTCAAATATTATTGTTCCTGAAAGATGGGAACCCTCACAACTGGACCACAGATGTTAGTACCCTGAATCACTCTTTTTTTTTTTTCCTGTCTATGCCAGTAATTCTAACTAAGATTCTTAACATAAAGCTGGTGAGATATTTATATATCTGTATCCTATATATGTGGGTCTACTATGCATGATCAAAATTGCAGAAAGCCAAAACCCATATGGCCGAGACCATATGTTCGACATCCGCAATTTCGAACATGTAAAAATAAAAAAATATACACAACAGTAACACACTTTCTAAGTGTTAGGGGGGCTATGCCCCCCACACCCCCTGTAACTTTAATATACCAACTCTGAGATCGCACTACAGTGTGGAATTGGAAATATTTCCATTCTGCACTGCACGGAGATGTCTGTTACACATGGTCAGGATTCCAAAAGTCGAACATCTAGTCTCGGCCATATGGGCTTTGACTTTGTGGCATTTCGACCATATATATATATATATATATATATATATATATATATGGATCCTTATCAGATCCATGACAGAACACTTACCCGAAGACCAGATCACCGACAATGCTAAGTACAACTTCTGCAGAACAGAGTGTTTTCCCGTTTCCGCAATAAAATAAAAAAAAAAAAAAAAACAAGAAACATGTATATAAAGCCCCCCAACTTAAATATACCAACTCCGAGATCACACCACATTGCAGAAACGGGAATACATCCTGTTCCTCACTACTTATACTTATCATTGTCTGAGATCTGCTCTGTCGGTGATGTGGTCTCTGTGATCTCACCATCGGGTAAGTGTTCTTTCATGGAACTGATAGGTTCCCATATATATGTATATATATATATATATATATATATATATATGAGAGAGAGAGATTGGTATCTATCAATGTTTATACACTATAACCGTCAAGGATTTGTCAAAAGGAGACAAGGCAGTTGAAAGCTGACATATCTCTGGCTGATGTTTTACAACTGGCCCAGAAGGACTAAATCCCTGTGGCATCTTTATACCTTGATTTAGGAAAGCTGCGTATTCCAGAAAGTGACTTTTACTGAGGAATGTAATAGACGAGTTTAGGATCTTTTGAAGTTTTATACCTAAACCTTTAAAAAAGAGAAAAATGTATGCCCCCTACCACTAACTCAGTAAAGCTCACATTGTTAAGGGATCAACAAACCAGCCTGCGAACTACCGGAATGCTTGATTCACCCAGACCTAAACCTTTAAAAAAGAGAAAAGGTTCTGTCCCCTGCCAGTAGCTCAGTAAAGCTCCTGGTGTTAAGGGATCAACAAACCAGCCTGCGAACTACTGGAATGCTTGATTTGACCCAGACCTAAACCTTTAAAAAAGAGAAAAGGTTAACTGCCTACTTTTTTCTTTACTTGTTTAATCTGTAAATAGTCACTGGATCCACGCACTGGCAAATAACCCCCTGAACATTTTAGAAGGTACAAACTGCCCTAATTAGCTATACTCGCCTAAAATTGGGCTGCAAGCAGTCACTAGTTTTGTTTAACAGTATGACTGCATACAACTCCTCATCTCTCCAAAGTTAAGGTTTTCACTGGTATTTACCCCAGCAGTATACTATAACAAAAAAAAAAAAAAGCATACTTCAGAATATACTTACCTGCATGCTCTGAATACAAAGGTCTTGTGATTTGGTTCAGCCCTACTCCGCTCGGGCTTGCTCCACACCCCACCCGCCCCTAGTAGTTCTGCATTTATTAGTACTAAACCACACCCCACTCCTTTTTAACTACTCAGCAACAACTTCTCACACTATAGAACCACCCTCAACCTAATACCACCTGTCCCCTAACTCTACCTTTCCTTGTCTAAGTTCAGGCCTCATTCAGCTGCCATGCTATTACATGAAATACTCTACTACTATCCCTGTTGCTCATCCCGTATCTCCTTACTGCATATGAATATCAAAGTAATCTAGAGTCCCACTACCCTAGAACCCAAACATCCATCCCATCAACAACACATAATACACTCTCACTCACCTCCCTATCCCCTAAACACTTTCATCTTACTAGACCTAGCTACATTACTCCTAAAACTAGACATTATTACAAAATATTAAAACTCAGACTCGGGCTACACTACAACTTCACAAAGGATGGTGACATCCACCCAAACCCATCTCCACCTGCTGACCTTAATCCATTTACTATATCCTCTACCATCGTAGCTCCAACAAATAGACCCCCCCCCAACTCACTGCTGGCCTGCCATCTAAACATTAGGAGCATAAATAACAAAGGTCAGCACCTCCATGACCTCTTAGGTATTTATTCCCAGGATTTATTGTGCCTAACAGAAACGTGGCTAAAACCTGCCACCAAGAGCCACGAGGTTCTGCCACCAGGGTACAATGTTTCAACACAACTGTACCACTAGAAAGAGTGCTGAGGTAACTGTACTTTACAAGTCTACCGTATCTGTCAGCATGGACACCCAGCAACCACCCCAGTTCAATAATGCTGAAATTTTTATCTCAAAACTACAAATTAATAAAAACAAAGATATAAACATTGTCTGTGTCTACATTCCCCCAGGGAAGAACACAGAAACCTTAGAAGACTTCTTATATTGGCTATCCAATAGCTACCCCCAAGAAACAATTGTTATTGGGGCTTTTAACATTGACTGGAACACTTGTTCTTGTGAAACCTCCACAACTCACATAAACCTCTACAGTTTTAGCCAAACCATTACTTCCCCCACCAGGACAGGAAACCCAACAGCAAAAAAAATACCCTAGACTGGGTACTCATCAATACCCACCCTAAATTCTATAGATCAGGCACTTTGCCTGATGATCTAAGAGACCACTCTCTCACCTATATAATCAAGCTCAAAGTAGACTGCTCCTACCAACCCACCTACAGAACATTAAGAAACAACAAGAATTTTATCCTCACCAAGTTTCAGAATGAACTTAAGGCATGCAACTGGTCAGTGCTAAAATATCTCCCCCCTAGATGAAGCTATGACATACTTTAATGCCAAATTCCTTAATATCCTTAACTCCCATGTCCCCAGCCGCTCTATTAGAACCAAAGTTAATACCGCACCATGGCTTTCTAAGGAGACTAAAATATCACTTAGAAATGTAGCATAGACCACCTACTGGAAAACAAAAGCTCCACTTGATCAGCTAAACTTCAGACAACTAAGGAATGACACCAAAAAATCCATAACCTTAGACAAAAAGAACTACTACTAGCAGCTACTACAAAAACACCATAACAAACCTCAAAAAGTTCTGGGCAGGAATAAATAAACTACTCCACCCAGGCCATACCGCCACTCCACCCCCCCTCAACTTCCCAACAAAAATCCCCAATAGACATTGTTAATAACTTCAACAGCTTTTTCACAGAGACCATCCAGTCTCTAGCCAGCCAGCTCTGTCCCAATGGCTCTAATCCTAACACAGCCACAACTAGTACTCTTAACTTACTTTACCTTTCAATCTTTTCCTACTCAACTTATTCAAGCCCTAATTAAGAAACTAAACCCACCATCCTGGCTGCCGACCTCCTCCCAGCAGACTATCTGCAAAAGGCTGCTGACACCATACCATACCCCATCTCAGTCTTGATCAACAGAGCTATATCTGAAGCTACTGTCCCCACTATATGGAAAATCTCCCATGTCATACCTCTCCACAAAGGGGGCAGTTCCACTGAACTGTCCAACTTTAGACCCATAGCTATTCTGTCACCACTAGCAAAAAGTATGGAGAAGTGTGTACACATACAGCTCATGCACTGCCTCACACAGAACAAGTTGTTGTCCAACTTTCAGCACAGCTTTAGGCCATACCACAGTACTTCCTCTACCCTCCTCTCTTTCTCCAGTGTCATTAACTACAACTGTAATAAACTATCCTCAGCACTTTTTCTAGACCTATCCAAGGCTTTTGATATGGTAGACCACAAAATGTTCCTAAAGACCCTCTCCTTAAACAACCATGCTCTTCAGTGATTTCAATCCTACCTGCAGGGCAGGCAACAAGCTATCATCCCATCTACCCATTACATTAGGAGTCCCCCAGGGCTCGATACTAGGACCTCTTCTTTTCTCCATCTTTATCAATGATCTTCATGCAGTCATCCCAGATGTTACCTGCATTCAATAAGTAGATGACTCCACCTTGATTTTTTCTGACACCTCACCAGCAACTCCATTTACATTAACCCAAAATATCTTAAATACAGTGAAAAATGGCTCTCCAATCAATGTATAATCCTAAACCCCAACAAAACTAAGTTGCTTCTCTTCTCCCCCACACGTAAGACCCCTTTGCCAGCCTTCAGCATAACAGTTAACAATGGTATTATTATCTCCCCAGAAGCCCAAACCAAACTACTGGATGTCATAGTTGATAACAACCTGAAGTTTGAAGCGCATATCAATCAGACTATCAAAACCATTAATAAAAAAACTTTGCTCTCTTTACAGACTCAAACTTTTCCTTACCCCACTTGCTAGAACTACAGTTGCCTGATCCCATCTACTATCAACTCTTCTTTATGCCTCACCTCTTTTCTCCAACTTAAACAAAACTAATCTTAACAAACATCCTGCTATAACCACATAGCCAGATTTGCTACTGGCACAGCCTACCGAACACACCACTTCAATCATCTAGGGTGGCTTGAACTGCCTATCCTACTGCAGTACAACCAATAGTGTCTCATTAAGTCCTCTACCAACCAGAAAATACTCCTGCTCTAAAAAACATTGTGCCCCTACACTAGCATCTGACCACTGCGATCATCCACTAGGCTCCTGGTGCAAACATACAAATCCAATTGCTCAGCTGGGGACTCTGCCAACTCTGTTGGAAAAACGTGATACCTACTTCCTCCTGACATGACCCTAGAACCCTCACTAACTCGATTCAAAAACAAACTCAAAATGTACTTCATAACTCATTGGCTATGTCCATGTAGTAATCCAGACTAGAGTCCTTACTATCACATAAGTGTTTTACCTTCAACTATCTCTAACTTATTTTCTACCATACCACCTTGGGAAGGATCATTTATATGTGCTTAGTCTGTCTTAACCTGAATGTAATGTTATGTTGTGTAAAGTGTTTTTAAAATAATTAGTACAGTATGTACTAAATGTCGGTATTGCTTATGGCTGTAACCTGCTTGAAACTAGCTTGTAGCTAGCATCTACTAAATGATTCAATGTTTATCATTATCTTTGAGCTTTTCTCCCTGGGCCTCCGCTGAAAATGGACATATATCCAGTTGGACTATCCAGGTCAGCATATGTAAAATAAGTAAATAAGTTCATCTTCAGTTGCCATCTTTAATGCAGACAATCTGAGCATGATTATTAGTCAAAGTATTAGTCTTAGAAAGGCAGCTCAACAACAGCTTCGCTGAAAGCCAATGGGAAGTATTGCACTTTCTCTACTATTATGTGACTGAGGATTGTTGGTGTGCATTAGGGTACAGGGGGGCTTGCCCCTGAGGGAAAAAAGCCTGAAGTCTTGTTCACTGAAAGGCATTTTCAGCAAATCACATTCATGCATTTGTCTTTTGAAGAATAATCCTTTGAAAACAGTCATGAATCCTGCGTTTGTACTGTTTTATGCTTCCAAAAGGGATGAGCCAAGGCCCATGCTCTGCCTGCTGGTGATAGAAACAGTAGGAGTTTGCTTTAGTCAGCAAGTCTTGAATATTGATATTTACAGTAGTTCAGACTATTCCACTATGAGCTGGTTCATATGTGGTTAAATCTCTCTCTCTAACCCTCATCAAAATATTCTTTATCCGTGGGATATTCAAGAAAATGTCTCCTGGTACTGAGTTTGGAGTTAAGCTGCATTACTGATTGTTTTCTCTACAGAATTTCATAAGAGCAGTACAACCATTTAGGTGATAATTTTTCCCATATGATCTAGCATTTTTGATTCCTGCTTTTTACCCAGGTGGCCTGGGTTCCACACTCAGTATTGGAATGAGACACACTCTTTTTGGGTTTCACTTACAACCTTTACTACCAGTCAAGTAAGAGTACTTGGGATTATAACAACAATAACAATAATAATAATAATAATACACTCCACAAATGGGTGCTCTTTCAAAACTGGTACTCATGAACATGGAGGGATGCTGCTCCCTTCCATGTATTAACTCCTCTCTGGTAAGATCTGACCACAAAAATGATATTTAGTATTAAAACTATCCAAGAGCCCCCATTAAACTACAAACCTGTTAAGAACTTTGCTAAGGCCACTTACCTCAAACTAAGTGACAGCTTATTAAACTTCCAAGCAAACCTGGATGACACTGATGCCTACTCTGTGCTGTGCACAAAAGCACTGTACCACTGCATTCATGGCTGCATAGAGGAAGCAGTACCTGTCAGAGTCAAACATAACCAACAAAAGTAAACCACCCTGGTGGACCCCAACATAAATAGGCTATTCAACAAAAGGGGAAAAAAATTCTCCAAAGCCAAGAAGGAGCATACAAAGCAGTGCAAATAAACACTTGCCAGTCTAAAACATATTAAAGAGCTGGTCAAATCTGCCAAAGCAAACTACAAGACAAAGATAGCCTCGCAGGAAAGATAATCATAAGGCCTTTTTTTATTATGCTTGCAACCTCAGGGGAAATGCTCAGCAATGTGCCGAGTTAATTGTGAATGGCATCATTTACACCCAGCTTGAAATTATAGCAAACCTGCTGGCTGACATGTTCAGTTCAACCCCCCCCCCACAGCACCACCTACCCTTACCCAAAGAAATACCCGCAACTATCCTCATACCAGTCATTATGAGGGGAATATTTGGGGTAATTGGCCTTATTAGGGAACATGTCCTTAACTGTGCTTACTAAAGCCAAAAACACAACCTCCATGGGTCCCGACAACATTCCAGGATCCCTTCTTAAATAGCTTAAAACAGAATCTATCAGGGCTACTAGAAACCCCCTTTAACTACAGCCTCCAGATGGGCTTTGTCCCAGAGGAATGGAGGACAAATGAATTTAAAATGAAAACAGCTACAAAATGTTTTTTTTTTTTAAATATAATCTTGTTTTTAATTACTTATATAATCAGTTTTGTGTTCTGATTGGGTGACTGTGCTTCATGACATTTTTTAGATTTGGTATTTAAGTAGACTGAGTGCTTGAATGTATGAACACTGATGAAGGGCATTTGCTCCTGAAAGCTTTGTTATTGTACAATTGTTATTAAATTTCATTTGGCATTTTTTGGAGTCCGGTGTCTGTTTTGCTGAATGGAGGACTGCAATGTTCAGCTCTCTGCACAATGGGAACCCATTAACTGACCTAGGGACCTACAGACTTGTAAGCTTAACTAGTCTTGTCTGCAAGGCCATGGAGAGAATTATCATGGACTTGATCAATAATGACAAAGGAACTCTCCAAACACTGGACCAGACCCAATTTGGCTATGTCAAAGGAAGATGTTGTCTGCTTAATCTGGTAGACTTTTCAAGAAAGTCACCAAGACCATAGATGAGGGTAAAATAGTATACACTACTTATCTAGATCTGACCAAAGCTTTTACCGCAATCCCTGACTTGAGAATCCTAGATAAACTTACTGCATTAGGCATAAACCCCTAGGGTGGTAGGTGGATAGAAGACTGTCTCACTGACAAGGACACATGGGATATGTGAATTCACTTCTGATAAGAAACCTGTTACTAGCAGTGTCCCACAGGCCTCAGTGTTGGGACCCTTTCTGTTAGGCCTTCACTTCAGAGAAGCATATGCCAATGTTGGGGGCCTCTGGCTCACCAAGTTTGCCAGCAACTGTAAGCTAGGAGTAATCCTCGAATCCCCAAACAATGTTGACATCCTACAAACAGGCCTAAAAATGACTGGTGCCAAAACCATGGTCTGAGACTAAATGCTAAAAAATGCATAATAGTACCCTTTGTTAAATTAGGTATCCTTGCAAATTATAGTATTTATAGCACACCCCTAAAAGTAGACCCAGTAGTGAGGGACTTAGGAACACAGATAGTAACCTAACCTTTGACTACCTGGTAGCTACAGTAGTGAGAAAATACTTCTGGGTGGCTGACAGACATGGCATTAAGGTCAAAGGAAGTCATAGTGCCATTGTACTTGGCCCCTCATCAGGCCTATAATAAAGTACAGTGCTCCCTTCTGCATGTATCTAACCAGTCACTTAAACCAGTTAGTGGCCCCAGAGGTTTCTCACTAAAAAAAGTACAACGTGTAAGACACGTGTCTTATGCAGACCAACTAAAAGCCCTGTCCCTTTACTCCATGTCGTATAATTTATTGAAAAGTGACTTCTGCCTGACTTACAAGGCATTCTGTGATCCAGCCATGATGAAAATGCTGCATGTTTATAAGAAAAATTATATGAGGGTTATGCTTTCCATGGACCAAATCTTTTCTTGTGATTTTAACAGAAGTTGCTAGACAGACAGATTTGTATCCCAAAGGTTACCTCATCTATAGACTAAACTTCCCATCTTCATAAAACAAAGCTCATCCCTCACTGTCTTCAAAATGAATTTGGATAAATGGATAGGGAACCATAAATTCACTCTTGGGGTACTGCACATGTCCCTTATGCACAAAGCCTTTCTGTAAAATTACTCTGGAGCTGCAACACCCAAAGAACCTATTACCCTGATACTACTTCATCCCATATCTGGGGAACTAAGATATAATGTTGTCATATCCTGGGTATTATTGGTTAGGCTTGAAAAGCAAATGGTACCTTGTTTGGATGCTAGCTAGTTAGACTGTACATTCCTCTGTAGTCGTATTGTAGAAACAGGAAAAGCTTGGTGCAGATTAAACCAAAGATGACCAAGTGCCTTGAACTCTTAAGTAGAGAGGGAAAACAGCTAATTAAGGAGCTGTTTGTTGTCTGTCTTTTGGACTGTGCAGGTGGATTGTATTTCCTGACAGAGCTCACATTTAAATTGTGTTGCCTGTGGAAGTTATGTAGCAACTTTTTGGACTTATAAGTTAGAGATGAGACAAATTCAGTACTTCACTTCAACTACAGGTCCATGTAAGCTGTTACTTGTCTGTTTTAAGACATTTTATATATATTTTTAATTTTTGGTGCAACTTTTAAAAGTGTGTCATATAATGGTTTACCCAGCTCAAGCCTTAATTTTATGTATTTCAGATAAGTAGTTTTATCATTTTTTCAGTATCAATACTAGATGTAGTTTACTGTGAGCTACTGTCATTCATCTAATTCCTGTGCATTATTTTCTAAGCAAAATGCACACAAGTAATGTTATACAGTGTAGGTTAGTGGTGACTTTGTGTACTGCATTATCAACAAAGAATGCATCATTTGAAAAATGTGTGAAAATCACTGCTGATGTTCATATATTGATCACTGCTGCAGAAGCCTTAGCTATATAAATATTTAGCAAGGATGAAATAGCCGGGGGTGGCTGGTGCTATTGGACTGCAGCACCCCAGCTGTAAAAAAGAAAGAAAAATAATTAAAAAAAAAAATTACTGTTGTATACTGGCTGCATAGTCACTTGCTGTTACTTGAACTGCACGTGTGTGAGTTCAAAACAATCTGGGATTCAAAGATGGCCGCTGTTCTGTAAACACTCCTAATTCACAGCTCTTCAGAACTTATGGATTAAAATCAACCTAGAAGAAAGACCTGAACCTTTTTAAAATAAATATTCTGAGCTAACAACTCCAGTCAACATCCAGATACCCTGAGAAGGAAAAAATAAAATAAAAGAAACATCAAATATATCAAGATTGCAGAGGATTAACTGGAACTGAGAGAAAAAGAAAGGAAACAGTGTGCTCAAAGCATCCTGCAAACTCACCTTTATACACAAGTCGAGACGTTCTACTTTCACCAAATGTCCAAAGAAGATAAAAATATGGACATCTTAACAACAGAAAAACCAAACTCTCTGAGTTATTATCACTGGAAAAAGATTTAAAATCTAAAAGACAGGAAACAGCAAAACAACAAGACGCTGCAAAATCTGGGAATAAAAATAAAACAGATCAACTGGCAAACATGGATGATATAAAGCAGCTTTACTACCTATTCAAGAGGCAATTAAAGATCTGTCTACTCAACTGCAAACTTTTGGATCTTCCTTTAGTCAAATCTTGGAAAGAATGGACAACTCTGAAGCCAAACTTGTGGAAAATGAGGAAAAAATAGCCCTACTATCTAAAAAATTTGAATCCTATGAAGCAGACATACAAGCCATGCAGGCAAAAATTATAGACCTCGAGGCAAGAACCAGAAGGAATAATATAATCAGAGGTATGCTGGAAAATATACAGCACAATGATCTGATCCCTTCTATAACTGATGTGTTTACAGCACTACTCAATGACCAAATAACAGCACACCAAATAATAATTGAGAGAGTGCACAGAGCCATGAGAGAAGCGCAAACTTCTAATACACCAAGACCAATATATGTCAAACTACTGAACTTTCAAGATGTTAACAAAATACTGTCAGCTACAAAGAAACATGGGGGCCTATATTATGGAACAATAACAGAATCTGCCTAACCCAGGATCTCCCTCTTCAAGTTAGACAAGCTAGACAGCTCTTATCCCCTTATTGCAAATTTTTGATTGACAGGAAACAAAAATTTCAAATGAAGTATCCAAATTCATTAATATTTTATGTGGAGGGGATTAAATACCCAGTCCCTAACAGTAAAGGAGCAAAATCTACCTTTATGAAGGTTTTCAAGAAAGTTCCCACCCTAGACAGTTAATTGCACCCTCCGGTGGATCTGGCAAACCTTCCGAGTTCGGATGCATGTGGTGGCAATAGCCGAGGACTTACTTTTCCCCAAATTTTCTTTACCCAGCTTCTAGGCCGCATTTTTAGAGTGACGTGACCTGAAATCTCGCTCTGTGAGGTACGAGAGCCTCGCCAAGAAATTTGCAGCATTGGTGACTATCTGGCGTTCCCACAGGAGGAACCGAAAACTGACTTCCGGCTTCTGGGAGTCCTTTAAGGAGGTGGCGCTTCCAGAAGTCCGGCAACATGATAAATCCCCCATCGAGAAGCTAAGCAATTGGCTTAGCTGTGTAGAAAGCCAAAAAGAAAAAGGAACTGTAAATAAAAGGAAAAACATTTCTGAATATCCTGTTAGTTAATACTGTAAATGAATAGTCATGTTTATTAATTCATCCTGCTCGGAAGACTTCCTTCAACTAATGAGGTATATGTAATAAAAACATTTACATTAAATACAATGCAAAATATGCAAAAACATACAAGGTTCGACACCAAACCATTGTTAGTGTTAACTATGTGCTATGCATCAACTACATTAACCCTTCAATACTAACCAACAATTAAATGTTTGAAAACACTGAAGTAATTTTCTTTTGGTAACTAAAATACCATCTACAGATGAATCCCTCACCACTAACATTGTATCAAACATGTGTGCCAGTATAATCACCATATGCATAAGTGAGCCAAGTCAACAAAACACATACAAAGCAGTTTAGAAACAATGCTGGCATTTAAGATACAATAAAAGCATCCAATCTTAATTACTTATTTCTTCAGTACATTACAAATTGATGATGCTCAATACAGCATGTTTGTCTTTTACATAAGGTTATACTGAAATCAGTATTGTGGAATCAACTAAAAATGTTTTAACAATGTTAAATCTCTGACCCTACTGTCTCATAGCTGATTGTATATTGGGTATAAATGTCACCAAATAGTTCTAAAGATACCAAATGCATATTCACATTAGAGAGGTCCAAAAACAGGGAAATATTGTTGAATGTGAATATTATTTGTTGAAAAGAGCACAACCACATATTATTGTGGGTGCATAAACTAAAAATTATAAACAAAGTAGAATTTCCAGCATTGTAAAATTTATATACCTATTTTTGGACCCACTTAAATGTTTGTACAGTAGGAGGTGCTTAAATACACAGTATTGTATGGGTATATGGTTCGCTGTAAGATACACCAGAGTCAAGTAGGTAGTTAAAAATAGATGATGATTATAGAATGTGTGGAAAATGAAGAGGTGTTAAGACTTTTATTGTTAAAACCGAGGCCACCCAAGGTTAAAATATGACAGAACAAGGGTACTATAGCTGGTGGGAGCTAGGAGTTTTAGATCTCTATAATTTTCAATTTGTATACTATCATAAAATAAGGAAACAATAACTAGGAACAGCAATCTATGATATAGGGGAGGAAGAACCACACAAAATCTAAGACTAGTTAAGGTAGGAATTTACTTTATAAACATAATCAGTTATTAACCATGAGACATTAAATAGTTGATAAAAGTTTTATTACTACTAGAAGCAAATTGATTAGAATGAGGTGACCTGTGCTAAATTAAGATCAGGTCTGGTTTAAATAGTTTACTCAATTTTTGATAACTCATATTAAAGCTCATAAAAGGAGATGTGGATGTTAAAGCAGTGTTTGTTAGGGAATGAGTGGGTTAGACTTTGTATTAATAAGGGTAGATTTTTCAGGGCTATTAAATTTTCTTCACCTTTTAAGTACCAATATTCATGTTATATATATATATATATATATATATATATATATATGTATACACTGAGTGCAAATAATTACAAAATCTAAATCAGGCCAGGCCCTGTTTAATTCCTGGTCCAGGAGACTAGTGGGTAGGCACAAGGAAGGGACGGGAATGAAAGGATGCTTTCGTAACATATTTTTCATAGAAATAAATGCAACCCAGTACAGTTACACAAACATTCAAGACTACTACCACAAAAAGAAAGTTTCATAAATGTGGGAAATAGATTCATGGAATATTAAAGGGCTCCAAAACATCAAAAAAAGAAAACTGTTTTTACATGTAGTTTTGAAGGCGAGAGCAAGTTGCATACTAATCCAAGAAACTCATTTAACTACTTAACAATGGCCAGAAATAAAAAGGAAAAAATGGATGAGAAGTTATAGCCTCTGAGGGTAGAACCAACAGTGCAGGAGTAGCTATAATCATTAAAGATCAGTATCAAGATAAAATTCTGGAATCCAAAACAGATAAAGAAGGCAGATGGTGCTATGTAACCCTGTCAACTCCTACGTATGATAAACCTATTTTACTGCTTAATCTATATGCACCCTGTAATAACCAAAATTCTTTTTTCGCCTCATTGTATCCTATTTTAAATCAATACAAAAAACATTACATAATAATTGGAGGAGACTGGAATGCATATCAAAATCCAAAAAAAGACAAATCAAGTTCACAGGCAGCATACAACAAACAAGCAGTGTTATCATTAAGTGAACTTAAATATGATTTTAACCTATATGATCCTTTCAAATACGGTAACCCAAATAATTTTACATTTTACTCAAGTTGTCATAAAATGTGGTCAAAAATTGACTTTTTCCTTATTTCAGAAATGCTGAATAATTTTGACCCCTCAGTATCAGTGCACACTCATTTCCTATCGAATCACTCCAAAATCACCTTGAATATTACTAAGAACATCAAAAGCATTATACCTAAGAGGGGTTATAATTGGTTGCTAAACCCTAATCTTTTAAACAAAAGGGATATAATTCAGGAAGTGTAAGACATCCTTAAAGTAGCTATAGCCAATTTAGCAAAACAAAAACACCCTCCAGATATTGAATGGGCGACAATCAAAGCTCAGATAAGAAGTATTTTTCTTCAAAAAGCCTCTTATTATAAGAGGATCCAAATTAAAGAGGTACAGCAACTGGAGGCTAAAAGTAAATCATTAGAACAGGATCTAATTAAAAATTATAACACTCAAACTGAAAAAGAATTATTGAAATGTCAGAAAGACCTTTTTATGATTCACAACAATAATTTATCATTTCAAGAAACTAAACTTCTTGCAAAATATGCTAATCATATACAAACACCAACACGGGCTCTAGCAAGAATCATTAATCAGTCTAAAACACCCTCTCAAATTGCTGAAATACTTTATAAGAACAAAAGTTATACAAAAACTGAGGATATTATCACCATTTTTGAAACCATATACTCAAATCTACGGAGAACAAGAACACTTAAACATAAATGAAAAAGGTAGAGACTTTCTTCAAAAACTTAATTTTCCGAAAATTGATGAGGAACAACAAAGAGAATTAATAGAACCAATAACCATTGAAGAAATAGTAACTACAATTAAAAAATTGAGACCACATACATCTCCAGGCCCTGATGGTCTCACAGCGGAGTTTTATAAAACATTTCACAGTGTTGTTGCACAACTTTTAGTTCATACACTAAACTATATTATGAACAATAAAATTAATGACATTCACTTTACTGTATCCAAAACAATATTCATACCTAAAGAAAAACTGATCCACAGAATCCGGACAACTACAGATCCATATCATTACTTAATTTAGACACCAAAATCTTAACAACTATTCTGGCCAATAGATGGAAAAGAATTACAGATATAATCATTTCAAGTGAACAATCTGGTTTCTGAACATCTAGACAAACCAGTGACAATACACTAACATTACACACGCTAATTCCCTATGCTAATCAATATAACCTAAACATATATGCATTTATTATAGATGCTCAGAAGGCCTTTGATAGTCAACATAAAATTTTTATTCCAAATCTTACCATACTTTAATATTCCCCAAGAATTTATTTTAACCCTGCAATCACTATACAACAATCCTTATACAGCACTATATATAAAAAAAGCTGGTCTAATAGAATTCAAATTAAAAATGGTACTAGACAAGGATATCCTTTATCTCCCTTATTGTTTAACCTATATTTAGAACCCTTATTCTTAAATATCAAACAAAATATATATCATAATGCTCCAATAATATTTAACACAACAATTTCCTTGTCAGCCTTTGCTGATGATCTTAATATATATTGTACAACACCAGTCTTAGACAATGAGAAAATACTATCGGCTATTAAAGACTTCTCTTCACTATCAAACTATAAAATAAATATCAAAAAAGCCAACATTTTTCCGTTAAAAACTACAAAACCCTTCTCACTTTTAACTCTGATAGGTCAAATAAAATCTGAAGAAAGGATTAAATATTTAGGAATTATATTCTCCACAGATAATAAAAATTTCTATCTTAATAACATTAAACAAAAGTGGGATCACATTCTACTTGATCTAAAAAGATGGATAAATCAGAAATTACCAGCGCTAGCAAAAGTCTCAATTATCAAAATGAATATTTTGCCTAGATTATTATACATCTTTATGTCTTCACAGCTATTAATACCCACAATTTTTTTTAAGTAAATCCACACTGAATTTGCTAGATTTATTTGGGAACCGAAAAAGTGTAGAATTTCATATGACAAATTAATGACACCAAAAAGCAAAGGTGGACTAGACCTTCCAAATTTTGAATATTATTACTTGATTATAAATGCAAATAGAACACTAAGAATTGCAAAATACAATTCACAAGAAAATATTTGGTCTCCATATTGGGTAAAATTAGGTCTTAAACATATTCAAAGCTTGAATATAAATCCTAAAGTGTTACCTTTCTTAAATAGTGAAAATATTAAAGCACATAATATAATGGAACCCCTCAAAAACTCTGTCATACTAACACAGAACCTATTCAAAGCAATGGATCTTTTCCAACCTATGATGGCTCTACAGCCCATTCACAAAAACTCTAACTTGAAAATTAATAATCAGCTAATAGATCTGAAAAAATTTCCACTTATAACTCATATCACACTGCAAGATTTATACCCATATTTAAATTGTACAACTCACTAAATAAGAACTCAAATGGGCCTTCCAAAGGCTTATCTGTCGATACTGAGACAGATTAAAGAATTATGTATAGGTTATCTGCATGATATTAAGGTAAATAAAGAAGACCTAAGGAAATGTAACCTACTATGGCAAACTCTTATACAAAATAAGAAATTTATATCATGCTCATACAAATTAATAAAAGAGCTGAAATTTCAAGATGATATACTCATATCTAAGTATTGGAGAGATAAATTACCATCGATAGAGAACCATAGAATAGTGCAAGCAATTAATTTAATTATAAAATCTACATCACTTCAAAAACTAGCATTTACCCAACTCATGATATATAATAATGCTTATTACACACTTCTTAGATTGCATAAATTTAACCCTAAAAACTTCCAAATGTGTCCACTTTGTAAAGATGAAACAGCTGACCTTCTGCACATGTTCTGGAGCTGTAAATGTGTTTTCAAACTTTGGAACTCACTGAAATTACAACTTCAAAAAAATGGGTTATCAAATGTCAACACTGAATTGGGAATTTACGATTTTGCATATCTCACCAAATAATTTGTCAAAAAAACAGAAATCCATTCTCATAAATATTTTCCTATTAATAAAACTTTACATAGCAACCAGCTGGTTAACACCATCTATACTATCATGGAAGAACTGTAGGACTTTAGCGATAAGACATATATTAGCTCACAAATGCATATTAAATAAACATAACAAAAACATAATAGTTTGAAACTTTGGGAACAAATTTTCAATATTATACTTGCATGAATCATTGAATAGGAATTGCATTGATAATATACACAAATATGACCCACAACAAGGTGTAGTAGTATTCGAAAGGAAGGGTAATACAAATGAAAAATAAGGTTTTACCTTTTGTCATATCACTAATGTTTGAAAGCATTCATGTAAATACTGTAAATACGGTGTAAGTTTATTGATGTTTGTACCATCTGCATAACACCTGTGTTTAGTCTTGTGAAATGTTGTGATATGAAAATGAAAAACAATAAACAATTAAACCAGTCCAGATTAATAAGAGGTATCAGTGTACAGATGCCCAGAAGTCTATGCAGTTTGTAACCGCAGTGAAGTGGAAGGGGATCAGACTGCCACATCTGCAATCACATACATGACATGGAAAGCTGCTAGTTAGTTCTCTCTGCAAGAACATGTTGGGCAGGCTACTGATTGGTTCATTATCACTGCTGGGAATGTTAGGATGGCAGTTCCAAAGCTCCAGCAGAGTCTCGCTGCAACGGAATGTTAGGATGATGGCTACTGAAATTCAGGTTCATTATTGTAAATCAGGGGTGTACAGATTGTTGCTGCAAGGGAATTAGGATGGCAGATTCATGGCTACTGAAAGTCAGGTTCATTAGTGTACTATGTGTGTGTGTAATGCCCCAGTGAAATACACCTGGTGGCTAGAGTTACCTTGCATACAGGTAGCAAGAGCCTGAATTCCCTACCCACCACCACTTGTGAAAACTGTCCAGATTTTTGCCTCATGTTTTTGTTCTGTTCCTCATAAAATCTGTGGTTTTCTGGATTTTTGTAATCAATGAAGGATTGAATTTCACTAAATAAAGACAGGCATTTGAATTTCAGACTTCGTATTTTTCAGAAAATACATGCTAAGACAAAACCTTTTATTCTAGCAATTTTCTAAGTTTATAAGATAAATATTTGAAATTTATCCCTATTTTGGGGCTGTTTCCCCCATTATTGGCTTTGTCCAGGTGTTTTGTTTTAAGAGGCTGAGAGCTATGGTGAGAACTGAATTCACTAAATGATGGCCATTTCAGTTTCAGTCTTCCAGTCTTTCACAAAACAGCTGATTTTGATTTAGCATAGTGCTATGTTGCTCTGATTGTGGTGCACAGGGTCCCAGGTTCAAGACTTGGCAGTGAAATGCATGGTGGTAACAACATTTTATTCTAGTAACTTTCTGTGATTATACAAGCAATATTAAAAATGTTTCCCCGTTTTTGGGGGCTTTTGTCCCCCCCCCAATATATTTTGACTTTTTCCAGATTTCTTGTGCTGCAAAGTTGAGAGAAACAGTTGAGTGTCGAGTGAATTTTACAAGGAGCTGAGAGCTTCGGGGAACAGAAGTTTAGTGCTGCTTATGCTGAGTCTGCTTGTATTGTTAATAGCATAACAGGTTGACTAATTCCAAAACGACAAACTATTAAACACGAACCCAGTAGCACAATAACAAGTGCCGGACAGGCGATTTTCCAAAATTAATTTATTATAAAATAATATAAATTTATATTATTTTGTAATAAATTCATTTTGGAAAATCGCCTGTCCGGCACTTGTTATTGTGCTACTGGGTTCGTGTTTAATAGGTTGAATAATTGCTTTTGATGCAGAAGGCTGTGGGTTCTACTCTTACAGTATTTAGATGCATTACTGATACTGTACTGTGTTGTGCTTTTAAAGGGGATGGATGCTGCAGTCCTAAGAATGCCCTCTTTGGGGGAGATAACTAGTCACTATGAACTTGTTATCAATTTGCCATCCATTCCCTATTGCAGTATTACTAGCTTATCATTTTTTTAATGTAACACAGGCAATTTATTCCTCAAGGGCAACAGTTACTTTATTTGTAGATGAAACAATGAAATATAAAGTTGTTTGCTAGCAGCAACATCTTCATTAGTTACAGATCTCTTTAATGTGGAATTATTTAGATGACTTTTACTTCTGCAGAGATTGCATATTTACCAATACTTGTGGATTGTAGAAGTCTGAGTAGACTTTTATGATGGAAATATTCAGACTTGGGCAGTTTTGTCATTATTGGTGCATGCATTTTGTTTAATTGTTTAAAACAATACATTTAAAATGCCCTCTAACAACTGTACTGTATTATACAAGGAATATAATTGAATACAATCAGGAAGGTGTATCAAAGAACACGATGTATGTTTCATGTGCAAGGGGCCCATGATTTTAAAACAGCACAAAGTTAATCTTTATCTGCCACTGGCCAGATGTATTTTCTTTGAATGTGGGTTTCAATGCTATTTCAATGAATGTGAGTTTCAAGGGCATAGAAGTTTTAATGCTAAGTCTATTTTCATTGTGAGACTGCATTGCTTTGTTTAGCAGATGTCTATTGGTGTTTGTGGTGTAAACTTTAAAATAAAACTTTTAACAATGGGGCAAAATAGCCAAGCAATGGTACATTGGAATGGCTGTGGGGAGAGGCCCCATTCAACCATGATTTTGCGAGGGGAAAGAGTGGCAAACCCAGACAGCCCCATCTGAACTATACCTCTCAACTGTCAGATTTTCACAGAATTAATAGATTTTTGCTTCTTATTTTTGGTTTGTTCCTCATAAAATTTGTAGTTTTCTGGCAAATCATTTAGGAATGAAGTCACTAAATAATGACAGACATTGAGTTTCAGACTTCATACCCTTCAGGTATCAGCTGTCTAAGTTTATACAAGAGCAATTTTTAGTATTGTTTTTGTTCCCCCAATATATTTGGCCTTGCCCAGATTTTCTGTGTTAATAGGTTGAGAGTTACGTGCAAACAAATTGCTTTATAGAATTAGATATATCCAGACATTTCAGCTGTCTCCGATTTTGGCTCAAAATGTTGCTCTCCTCCTAATAATCCCTCCGCAAAATGCCAGTTTTGGAAGAAAACATGAAGGGTTTACAGTTAATAAGTAATTGTAATGATCAGAGTTATAGATTACATTTATTTCAGAAATGCATGTAGATCATCTTATTTTGTCAGCTCCTCAACTTAACAGTACTAATATTTAAAAAGTGCCCCTTCTTTGACAGGTTCCCAGCTGTATCTTGTGGCTATTTTATATTTTTGCATCACATTTTTGGTGTGTTTTCAGCACAGAGTGTTTGACTAAGCGCTAGAAACACAGGACTAGAGTGCCGTGCTGATGAGGTCATAACAAGGTCGAAATATGCATATCCACAGCTAGTGGGTTTAACTTTGTTGGCCTGAAATTGTCCAGTAAAACGAAACAAGTCATAGGCATTCAGAATCGCCAGTTAGCTGAAACACCTGATGTTCATAAGGATCATTTGCATATATCCTATGTGCCTCTGATACAAGAGGTTTAGGAGGTCACTCAGTGGAAGTCCTAGCTTTGCTGGAGTTTTCATTTTGTTTTTACTGATTGGTTTTTCAGTGACCTTCTCACTCATTGTTTTAGTCTGTAGTTTGTGATATTTTTGCAGTGACCCTAATGATAATGGACATCAGCTGTGTATAACAGCCCTGTGTTTCTAATGCTTAGTTAAACAGACATGCTTGTGTTGTGCTGATGAGGTCATAATAAGGCCGAAATATGCATATCCACAGCTAGTAGGTTTGGCTTTATTGACCTGAAATTGTCCAGTAAAACAACGACACAAGTCATGGGCATTCAGAATCTCCAATTAGCTGAAACACCTGATGTTCATAAGGATCATTTTCTTATATCCCATGTGCCTCTGATACAAGAAGTTTGGGAGGTCACTCAGTGGAAGTTCTAGCTTTGCTGGAGTTTTCATTTTGTTTTTACTGATTGTCAAAAAGAAACAGAAAACTAAACCGGTAGCTACTCTTCCTCAGATTTCCTTGGACAGGAGTAATTTACTGGGTCTAGATCAGGGTTTATTTCAGGCTAATTAATCTTTCTTATAAAACAGTTTCTGGTAAAGAAAAGACGGATACTTCTTTTCCTGAAGTGATTCAAGATTCTGAACCTGTACTGAAAGAAGAAGGGACATGGTTTTCTCCTCAGATTTCCAATTCAGGTTTCTCTTTCTCTGAGACTGCTTCCAGAATGTCATAGTGTTCTCAGTGTGGGAACGCTGAGGTTTCTCAGTCCATCAGAAAAATGCTATGAGTTGTTACAGAAGGATTTTCCCAGACTTTTCATATGTTCCTCCAGTTCTATCAGCTTTGTGTGTTACTGCCCACAATTTTCCTGATAGTGAGTCAACTGCCCCTGAAAAGGCAGGCAGGCAGGCAGGATGTATAAAGCTCCTCAGTCTTTTAAGCTTCTATACACTTCACAAAACTGATTCACCATCTTTAACTTTAGTTAATCCTACTGCTGCTAAACATTTAGTTAGTTCCAATCCTTCTCTTTCTGTTAAGGATGGGGAAATTATTGATGAGTCTGAGGAAAATGTGTATGCTTTTGCAACTTTGTTTTTCAGAATGTTGGATTGTCAGGCTCGTATGTTAAAATTTATTCTGACAAATTGTGAAAGTATGAAAAAACTGTTTGCAGTTTCTTCTTAAGATGAAAAATCTGCTTTAAATAATTTGGTTACTTCTGTTCAAGTTACTACTCATTGTTTACAGTGCATGTATGACTCATGTGAGACTTCCTCCAGGGCTACTGCCACTGGTACTGTTTTGCAGAGGTTTGCCCAGCTGCATTCTCGGAACCTTCCAGATGATGATGAAAATTACATTTTAAATTCTCCTTTAGGTAGAGATTTGTTTGTGGTCTCTGTGTTGCAGAGATGATCAAAAAGTGTGAAGAAAGGAGTAAACTGATATAAGAACCCTCTAAGATCTTCAGCCCCCTTTTTCCGTATTGTCTAAGGGATTCTCTATCCTCCCATCCAGTTTTGACAAAAAGTAAAATAAACAGCCTCAAGAAAATGTAGATAAACAGATGTTTAAGAAGAAATGGCAAGGGGATTCCAAAAAAAATTCTGGAACTTCCCAAAGCAAAGGACAGTCCAACAAATCAGAATGACCATTCAAGATACCTTGTTCCCTCCACCCTGGCAACCCCATTTCCCGTCAAGAAAGCCTGAATCTCCACATTTCTCTTTGACAACAGATAGTTTCAGGCAAATGAGCTCTGAAGATCATTCATCAAGGATATATTTAGCAGTGGAAGAAAATTCCTCCTTTCCAGGGGTAATCCTTCATCCATCATACCAGACTCTCTTATTTCCACCTGTCCTTTATCACATGCTGACCCAGGGAATGATAGAATCTATTCATCCTTCCAGGTGGGAAAAGTTTTTTTTTTTTTTTTTTTTTTTAATTCAAGAATGTTTTTAGTGCCAAAGAAAGAAAATGCTTGGAGACAATTTCTGGATCTTTCCTTTCTAAACTTGTTTGTGATGGTGCCCAAGTTCAAAATGTTATCACTTCACAACCTGTTATATCCTCTTCCTTATTTAAATTTCGTAGTAATTCTAGATTTAAAAGATGCTTAACACATCCTTATTCATCCAGACTTTAGGCATTTCTTCAGGTTCTGTGTGCCTGGATTACATTATCACAAAGTTTCTCGCTTCAGTTATAGCTGATTGCAGGCTACAGGGTGTCCACATTTTTCCATATTTAGATGACTTGCTTACCTTTGCAGAGTCTTTTTCAAAGTGTTAGGAATCACTTACTTGGGTGAGAGATCACTTATACAAGCTGAGATCCAAGAGAACATTTAAAAGTATTTTTTGACTCTTTGACACAAGGTAGTGTTCCTGGGGTGCCAGCTTGACACTTCAGTTGAAAGTGATTTTCTTCCATATGGAAAAAAAAATAACTCCTATATCTAGATCTGTGTCTAGCTTTCCAGTCAGACTTCGACCACCGCAAGGGAATACCTCATGATTTGGGGTCTCATGGCATCTGTGATTCTCGTGATACCTCTGGCAAGACTCCATGAAAAAGATACAATGGTATATGCATCCTTTGTCCTTTCATATCCTAGTGCTTGGATTTGTCAGAAGGGAAATTATTTTTTGGAGACTGCAAATTTCCTTAAGTCCAGGTCTTCCCTTTTTCAAAGCAGTCAGTCATCACAGACACCTCAGACTTTGCTTGGAGAGCAGTATCAGGAGAAATAAAAGTGCATGGTGTGCGGGACACCAATGTCAGATGCAAGCACATAAATATAAAAGAGCTACTTTACTGATCAGGGCACTCAACCATCTGAATTATCTATGATCCCCAGGACGTTTGAAAGCTATTTCAGACAATACCACAGTTTTGTAGTACATCAGCAAGCAATGGAAAACCAGGTCATTCCCCCTTTGTAGACTAGCCTTGGTAGCATTCGATGTAGCTTTACAGCATGATTTCACTCTACAGGCACCCTAAATTCCATCAGAGTAAAATTGTATGACAGATAATCTAAACAAGACCGGGGCTGACCCTAACAAATTGAAACTAAATCAGGTGGTCTTCCAAGATTTGATCGCTCGGTGGGGAGTTAATTAAAAGTAGACTTATTTGCCTCTTCTCTGGGCAGTCAGCTTGCAAGATTCTGCTCTAGGATTCCATGAAAGCAGGCCTAGAAGATGCATGCTTTTTCCTTTCCTTTCACAGGAATGTGCCTGTATGCTTTTCCACCCTTTCCACTGATATCCAGGGTACATCTGAAGATTCTGAAGGACTCTCCCAAGATCATTGTGATGACTCCCTTCTGGCCCAGGCAACAGTGGATGTTCTTTGTGTTTCACTGTTGCAATCATTACTTCTGGGTTATCCCTGCTGTGGTAGCCCTCGGCCGGCCTGAATACCAGAGTCAGTGTTTTTATGCGCCGGCTACTGTCTCCTGTAGCCTCTCATCAGGTCATCAGTACTATAAAGCAAGGCAGCCAACGTCACTGATCTTATGTGAGTAGATCCAGTCAGTTTGCATGAGTGATGGTCGCTGCACTGACTGGATCTACTCACATAAGATCAGTGTTTGATACACCCAACCCAAAACAACCTCACTTGACTTCCTAGATGATAGGGTCTTAATTCCCTTCAGCCATCTGTTTACTGAGGACATGCAGCAGGTAGTAATGGATTCAAGAGAGCTTAAAGGTTTTGTAGTTGGTGCTAATAACATAACCAGCACCCATTCAGGGCTAGTTGTTCTCTGGTTTTATAAAATTTGTGTGAGTTACTATCCTATGCCTCTTCTTATTCCTCTGTCAAGGTTCACTTATCAGCCATTTCAGCATGTCTGACCAGGAATCTTCCTCTTTCAAAACATTTTCATGTTAAAATATTTTTTGAAAGGTGTTTTGCATAAGAGGCCTCCAAAAAGTGTGGTTCCCCCACCTTGGGGGTCTTGTTTTTATGTTAGAGAAGCTAACACTTGCTCCATTTGAGCTAGCTAACCTTGCAGACTTGAGGTTCTTAGCATGGAATAGAATTTTACTGATTGCTGTCACCTCTGCAATAATGGTATTTGAGTTGCAAGCTCTTATGGTGAGTCGACCCTTATTTTCAACAGGAACAGGTTTCTTTTGAGAGCTATTCCTTCTTTTATGCCTGCAGTTGTGTCTGAGTTTACTTTAAGTCAAACTATCCAGCTCCCTGTTTTCTTTCTTGAACCTAAAATGAGGAGAAAAGGATACTCTGTATCTTGGATGTTCATATACAACTCAGGAATTATACTAACAGAACTTAATATTTCAGATCAATTGTTCATTTCTTGTGAAAGTGAAAAGAAGGGGCAGTCTGTGCCAAAGCAGACTTTTTCCAAATGGTTGTCTAAGACAATAGCCTTTTGTTAAACTCACCAGAACAAAACTATTCCATGCAGGATTAAAACCCACTCTGTCAGGGCTTTGACTTCATCTATCACTTTTTGAAATGAGTTGGATCGTAGAAGTGTTCTAGAAGCAACATCTTGGTGCTCTGTATGTACATTTACAGAGCACTATAAACTTGATTCCTTCTATAGTTCTAGCTCAGGCTTTGCTAGGACTTTTCTCCAGGGGCTCCTGGACTCTTCTCCTTCCACCTCTCAAAATTTGTGAGCTGTGTTAATCTACTCATATAGCTTGGGTTAATGCAGAAGTGATCAACATAACAGTAGATATTTGAATGATCATTGCTGTAGTAGCTGCCCCATACCTCCATCCATCCCCCTTGATTCTTAGTGAGTTGTTTTGTCTGGGTGTGGACTTTTTTGTTGTTTCTAGCATTGCCTTTTCAGGGCTCAGCCTCCCTTTCTCTGTTGGCATAAAAACTCTGAAGGACTTTGAGCCCAATCCTGTCTCTTAAGGCACCTGATTAATGATTTAGACGTGCCCTGACGTTTTGGAAACTGGTTAGCTGTTATATCCTTGCAGGAGATCACCAGTATAGTTTAGGCTACTGCAGTAGTGATCATTTGAACATCTACCACTGGGTTAGTTTACTTGCAGAACAATACTTTTTGGGATTTGTTAGAAGAGAGATTTCTTGGCAGAGACAGCAAATATCCCTAAATCCGGGTCCCCCCAGTTTGCAGTTTCAGCAGAGATAAAAGTGCAATGTGTTTGGCACACCAACACTGAGGTCAAACTGAAGCACATAAATATAATAGAGATGCTTGCTCTAATCAAGCTATTCAAATCTCTGAATTCTCTTTGGTCCCCTGGATCTCTTCAATCTGTTACAGATAACAATCATGTGATACATCAGCAAGGAGGAGCTAGGTCTTATCCCCTTTGCAGACTAGCCATGTTAGCTTAGGATATAGCAGTCTTTGCCCAGTCTCACTCTGCAGGCATCATACATCTTGTCAAAGCAAAATTGTGTGGCAGACAAGCTGAGCAAGACAAACGCAGACCCTCACTATTGGAAACTGATCATAGAGCCTTCCAAGATTTAATCCATCTCTAGAGAGTTCTTGGCTTGGACCTTTTTGCCTCCTCTCTGAACAATCAGCTGGCAAAATTCTGCTCCAGGTCTCCTTGCAAGAAGGTCTGGAAGACTGATGCCTTTTCCTTGCCTGGGACATGAATTTTCTTGTATGTTTTTCCACCCTTTCTCCTGATATCCATGGTTCTTCTGAAGATTCAGAAAGAATTCCCAAAGATCATTGTGGTGACTTCATTCTGGCCCAGGTAACAGTGATTCTTCCTTTTTTGGAAATTATCAGGTGCTATTGCCACAAGGTTCCTCAAAGAATGAATCTTCTCACACAAGAATAGGGGTGTTTTGAAACACCCCCAACCCTAAAAAGACTTCCAACTGACTGCCTGATTGACTGAGTCCTAATTCACTCTAGAGACCTGTTTACTGAGGACATGCAGCAGAAAGTACTGGAGGCAAGAAAATATGTTACTGAAAAATCATATACTAGCAAATGTAAAAGTTTTTCTACTTGTTAACAACATAACCAGCACATATGCAGAGCCATTGTTTCTCTGGGTTTACAATATTTGTGCAAGTTACAATACTTTGACCCTTCTTACTCCTCCATCAGGGTTCATTTGTCACCCATTTCAGCATGTCTGCCCATGGATCTGCCTGTTTCAATCCGTTCTCATGACAAAATGCTGTCAAAAGGGGTTTTGCTTAAGTATTCTCTAAGAAAACTGGAAGCTCCTCCTTGGGAGCTTAATTTTGTGTTAGAGAATCTAACAGTTGCTTCATTTGAACCAGCTCATCGGGCTGACTTCAGTTTCCTAAAATGGAAAATGGTTTTACTGATTACTCAGGCCTCTGTTAGAAGTGTCTGAGTTGTAGTTATGTGAGTTTTCCACAGAGACATGGGTTCTTTGAGGACTAATATACTTTAATGCCTAAAGTGGTATCTGAGTTTACTTTAAGCCAAACTACCCATCCTGTTTTCTTTCCTGAACTTAAACATGTGAAAGAGAGGATACTTCAGAACATGGATGTCCACAGACCGCTCTAGTACTAAATTGAAAGAACAAAATCTTTCAGATCTTAGATTCTAAAGAAATGTACAGCTGATCCAAAGAAGAAAAGACATGCTGTGTCAAAACAGACTATTTCCAAATGATTGTCTCAAGCTATTAACTTGTGTTATTCTCACCACAACAAAACTATTTCAGGCAGGGTCAATGCTCACTTTACCATGACCTTTGTTTCATCTATGCCTTTTTTTGGAAAAGGATGGATTCTAGAAGTATTCTAGATACAGCAACTTGGTCATCTGTGCATACTTTTACAAAGCACCACAGGCTTGATTTCTTCTCTAAGACTAGATCAAACTTTGCTAGGACCGTTTACCTGGGGTTCCTGGACCGCCTTCCACCTCCCAAATATTGTAAGCTAGGGTATTCTACCCATATAGCTAAGGCTACTGCAGCAGTGGTCAGTATGAAGAGAGCAGTGCAGTTGCACACTTACTATAACAGCAGATGTTTGAATGACCACTGCTGCAGTAGCTGTGCCACACTCCTTTGTGTTTTGATTATGCCAGGGTGTGTATATATTTTTACCCCTAGCTATTTCCTGTCATTACAGCAGAGGCAATCACACATGAACCTGTGATTTTAGGCAGGACAGCTTGAGATGTCTGATGGTTTGATCATGTGTAAGGTGCAACATTGTAAGTTGGCTGGCTGCTGTATCCTTAGAATGATATGACCCATATGGCTAAGGTTACTGTGGCAATGATCATTTGAACATCTACTGTTATGGTAAGTTTACTTAACATTTTACTTTTCTGCATATTGAAATACCAACAAGTAGTACATCATTTGAAAGGCACAATTATCTTACTCTTTACTCAGCAGGAATTTGTCTTGTGTAGTTGAGGTTTCTACTGTCTCTGTTTTATTTGCAGTCAGAAATGTTCAAGTCTGCAAACTTGCATAAACTAACTTGGACTAGGATTTTCATCTTTGAATGTGAGGTTTTAGCTGCAGCAGAAGCAAGCACATGTGTAACATGCTGGATGATAAAGGAGAGGGAATCCTTTTATCTGTAGTGATTGCAGTGAGGGTTCATTTCTCAATCTGAATGCTGTGGAATGAAAGAGGTTGCAGTTTGCTCTGGGAGGGATGTCAAGAGGCAGTTTTGTGTTTGCAGCTTATTGGACTACCTAAGGGAAGCAGACATGACAAGCCATTCAGGCAAGACTCAGTGAGTCTTTCATTGCCAAGGTCCACAGACCACATGCATCTCTGTGACCTTGGGTGGTATCCATATACATGCAGGTAAGATGTTCTTCATGTTTCACTGTTGTAGTCATTACATTTGGGTTATCTGCCTGCAGGTAGCCCTCAGCTGGCCTGAATACCAGAGTCTTGGATTCCTGCATCGGATGCTGTCTTTTCTTCCATGACGTCAGATTGTCAGGGGTAAAAAACATGCAGCCGACACCATTACATCAGTCTTTCTTGCTGTGCGGTGCCCGAAGCAGAAGCAGTTTGGAAGTGCCGGTTGGCCGACTCCTGAAATTTTCATTTTCAAGTTTCAGAACCGAAGTCTTCAAAAAAAAGATAAGTACCCCGTTGGGGATCTTTTTTTCTTGCTCCAACCGATGTCAGTAAAAGTTAACAATTGTCTTACCTGTGGAAAGCAAATACCTCATAAAGATTTTCATTCGTACTGCATTCCTTGCTTAGACCCAGACCATGACGTACCTCTCTGTCGGTTTTGTGCCTTGTTCAACCCCCGACCTATTCGTCGTTGGGCTGTTTTTGCAGCAAATTATTTTGGCACTTGGTATCAGTACTCTGAAATGGCTTTGTTAAGCCATCCAACTACTGATCTTCCTAAAAAAATGTAAAGATAAAGACAGAGACAGGCCGCATAGGTCCAAAACTGCTGATGATGCTTCCGTTAAGCTAGTCGCCAGTCCACCGGTATTCAGCGAGGCGCTTTCACAGCCCCTGATACCCGCTACTTCAGATTCGCAGGCCTCTACTGTGACCCATTCGGAGTCCGGTATGCTGCGAGATGCTTCTTCGACTATTGAACCTACGGATGTCTCTACCTTGAATGGGTCTGGAGCCACTGTGCAGGCACTGGCTTCTGAGGGTGTATTCAGGCCTACAGACTTGCATTTTAAACCGATGGCATCTTCATCATCCAGGCCTAAAACTCGCACCACGCCTAGAAAACCGACGTCCAAACTGCATGCTCAGGCCCATATGCCTAAAAAGCAAATGCTTAGAATGGCTGAAGACCTTATTACCTTAATTAAGGGAAGCCAGTCTTCCCCCTCAAAGAGACCTAGAACTGATTTTCCTTCTGATTCTTCTGATCAGGAATGTGATATTTTTGTTCCTTCTTATTACTAGGATTTGCCCTTATCTACCTATGAGGATTCTGATGCAGAGGATTCCATTCCCTCTGCCTCCCCTCCAGAAGATATTTCTTTTGGTGAAACCTTGCACACTCTTAGGGAGCATTTCCGCTGGGAAAGCCAGGATTACTGTGACTCCAAAAAGAGGTTTAGGGAATTCTTACTTCTTCCTCAACACAGGCCTTTAGCTATCCCTCCTGTTCTGGACATTGTAGATTATGCTTTCTTGGAATCTAGCCTTTTCCCAAACACTTTACCTCCAGCTCCTAGAAATCCTGACAGGTATTACAGAGTACCTGACTCTCACAAGTTCCTCTTCAAGAATCCTGTTGTGGATCCAGAGACCATTTCCCATGGACCAAAAGGCATTAAGGGTACTGCTGCCAAAAATGCTACTCCTTTTGATAGAGATTCTAGAGCCTTAGACAGATAGGGTAAGAAGGTATACATTTTTGCTACTTTAGCCATTAGGGCTTTAAATTGCCAATTCCATATGTTAAAGTACCAGCATCATATTATGGGACTACTTAAACAGAAAATTATGTTGATTCCTGACTGTGCTGAACACAAAGAATTACAGGATTTAATGCATTCTGCAGAACAAGTTGGTAAACATACTTTGCAATGTGGTTTTGATTCTTTAGAAGCATCTTGCAGGGCTGCTGTCACTGGGTCTATACTTAGAAGGCAAGCTTGGCTTAAGGAGCAAAACTTGCCAGATCATGTTAAAGCTAAATTACTGGATGCTCCCTTAAACCAAGACTGCCTGCTTGGCAACAGAGCAGAAGAAGCCCTCAAAAGGATGGAGGAAAAAGCTAAATCTATGCAAACTGTTAAAGATTTCCTACAAGTACAGCCTCCCAAATTTAGTAGACATTGGCCTTCAAAGAACTGGTCCTTTTCAGTCTCTTCCAGGCCCTCTCAGTCCAAACCCAGGAACAGCAGACCACCTAGGTTACAGTCTCAGACTGCACACAGGTCTAAGCAGTGGGGGGCTCCCACTTCCAAAGCAGGGAGCAGGAAACCTCCCCCTACGGAAAAATGGCACGTTGACTTAACCTTAACCATCCCAAGTCCTGCTCAACTGCCTGCTCCCTTAGGAGCAAAGCTCGCCTTGCATGCAAAAATTTGGGAACTCATTACACGGGACAAATGGGTTTTGAACATAGTTTCCCAAGGATACAGATTCCACTTCCACTCCCTACTAACCCCAAATGGTTGGCCAGACCTACCCCCAAATCAGTGGGTGGAGGCCCAACAGCAGGTTCTCTCTCTTCTAAGTATCAGGGCTATTCAACCTGTCCCAGCAGAACAAAGGGGACAAGGCTTTTATTCAAGACTTTTCCTGGTACCCAGAAAAGACAGTTCCTGGCGTCCTATCCTGGACCTCTCTATTCTAAACACCTTTCTGGTAATCCCACAATTCATAATGCTAACACTTCAACAGCTGCTTCCTATGCTAGGCAAAGATGCTTGGCTGGCAACCTTAGACTTAAAGGAAGCTTGCCTGCACATTGCAATAAGGGAATTTTGCAGGAAATACCTACGCTTCAGGGCAGGCACTTCCATTTGGCTTATCTACTGCACCCAGGGTATTCACAAAGTGTCTAGCTCCAGCCATTAAATTTTGCAGGCAGAGAAATATTCAAATATACCCATACTTGGATGATTGTCTGAGTCAGGCAGAAAGCCAGGACTTGCTATTACAACATTTGGCATTTGTAAAGAAACTTCTAACCTCTCTGGGGTACACCATAAACGAAAAGAAATCTCACCTGGTACCCTGCCAACAGATTGTATTCCTGGGAGCAAGCTTGAACACAATTTCCCAAATGGCTTTCCTCACTCCAAAGAAACAAGTTTATCTGACAACCTACTTCAAACTATTGGCCACAAAGACCCAGCTATCTGCAAGGAAACTTCTGCAAGCTCTGGGGTTCATGGCCTCTTGCATTCTAGTAATTCCATATGCAAGACTGCATATGAGGAAACTACAATGGTATCTAAAAAGCCTATGGTGTCAACATTCTCAGGACCTGGAATCAATGATTCCTATCATTCCTTGTATAAAGACAGTTCCTTTGGTGGGCAGAGGCCTGCTACCACAAGCTCCCTTTCACTCTACCCCCTGCCCCCCAAACCCTAACAACAGGCACATCAGACTATGCATGAGGGGCTCACTTGGCAAGGCAGTGCATTCAGGGCAAATGGAACCCGAGACAGATGCACCTGCATATCAACCAAAAAGAAATGTTAGCTGTACAGAATTCCCTGACAGCCTTCAAAGAGCGCATTCTTCCAGGACAACTATTGGTAAAGACAGGCAACACTACAGTTATGTGGTATATAAACAAGCAGGGGGGAACCCACTCGTACCATCTCTGCAGACTTGCCATGGCTCTGTGGAACACAGCCTTGAACTTCCAAGTGCACCTACAAGCTCAGTTCCTGCCAGGCAAGCTAAATTCATTGGCAGACGACTTAAGCAGAAATCTCATGGACCCACACGAATGGAAACTGGAACCAAAAATATTCAACCTCTTGAAGAACAGATGGGGGACTCCAGAGGTAGACCTCTTTGCCTCCCCTTAGAACTACCAATTGGACATATTCTGCACAAGGACTCCCCATAGTCAAGCTTGGAAAGTGGATGCCCTGTCCTCTACCTTGGAAAGCCTCTTGATTTATGCCTTTCCCCCTATGCCTCTCCTCTCAAAGGTTCTGCTTAGGATCAAACAGGACAAGCCAAGGACAATACTGATTGCACCAGACTGGCCACACCAGCACTGGTACCCCCTCTTGCGCAGTATGAAACTGCTGGAACCATGGCACCTGCCTCAGACCCCTTCCCTGCTGTCTCAGCAGAAGGGCCAGATTCTGCACCCTCAGCTTCAAACCATGAACCTTGCAGCCTGGCTAATTTATTGAGCTCCCCAATAGCATCCCTCAGTAAGCAGGTGCTAGATGTCATTTTGGAGGCCAGAAGGCCTAGTATTAAAACATCTTATGCTGAAAAGTGGAAAAGATAATGTTCCTGGAGCCAGACTCAGGGGATGTGCACAACAGTGCCCAGTTTACCTCATATTCTTCAGTACTTAACAGAAATGCTCCACAAGGGCCTATCCTTATCATCAATTAAAATTCATGCCTCTGCCATTTCAGCTCATTATAATACTGAGCCACACCTCTTCTCTCACCCTCTACTAAAACAATTCCTTTGAGGGGCCAAATATTTAAGACCCCCCCCAGGAGAGTCCCTACTCCAGCCTTGGACCTTAACTTTGTATTGGAAAAGCTCACTTTCCCTCCCTTTGAGCCAGCTGCAACAGCAGTGTTGAAATTCCTTTCTTGGAAAACAGCATTCCTTCTAGCCATCACTTCAGCAAGAAGAGTGTCTGAATTACAGGCCCTCATGGCAGTGGAACCCTTCATTATCTTCCATGCAGACGGGGTTTCCCTCAGGACCAATCCTTCCTTTATGCCCAAGGTGGTGTCTAGTGTGGCCCTAATTCAGTCCATTCACTTGCCTACTTTCTTCCCTAATCCACAAAACAAAGGAGACTGAATACTGCACTCTCTGGACGTGCACAGACAACTTAGATTTTATTTGGACAGGACTACGCCTCTCAGAAAATCTGAACAGCTGCTAGTTGGCTTTTCTGCAGAGGCAGAGGGGATGGCCATTTCAAAGCAAACCATTTCCAAATTGATAGCCCATTGCATTTATTTCTGCTACAAGCACCATGGAAAACCTACCCCACAGGGGATAAGATCACATTCCATCAGGGCTGCATCTATCTCTGCAGCCTTTCTCAGAGGAGTCCCTACCAGGGACATCCTAGAAGCTGCTACCTGGAGCTCTGTACATACCTTCACCAAGCATTACCACATGCCTCTTTTTTCTAAATTCAGAGCTGGTTTTGCCACTGCAGTTTTGCAGGGCTTAATAGCAGGCCCTAATGCTCTCTAACTTCCTCCTCCCTTCCTTAGCTTTGGGAATCAACCCAAATGTGATGACTGCAACAGTGAAACATGAAGAACATGGTACAGTTGTGTACACTTACCATAAATATAGATGTTCGAGTGTGTTCACTGTTGCAGTCCTGGTTACCCACCCTCCAGCCCCCTGACTTCTCTTGGCTCTACCTTTCCTTCTTGTTTGGCATATTTAAATTTTCTGGCGTATTTGCTTTGGGATGGAGGTGTACCATAACATAATTGTTTCCCATTGTGGGGGCACCTGACATATGGGGCAAGAAAAACTGATGTAATGGCATCAGCTGCATGTTTTATACCCCTGATGACCTGACGTCATGGAAGAAGAGACAGCATCCGATGCAGGAATCCAAGACTCTGTTATTTAGGCCGGCTGAGGGCTACCTGCAGGCAGATAACCCAAATGTGATGACTGCAACAGTGAATACACTCAAACATCTACATTTATGGTGAGTGTACACAACTGTACTTTCTTCTACACACTCCTAGGTTTGAGTTCAGTGTAATGCAGAAAATACACTTAATTGTTCACCATGTAATGTCATGTAGGTGTATTCCTAGAAGAGGCCAAGTATGGAGTAAGTATGAAAATCTGGATAGCCAGAAAAAATACCAAATTTCCTCCACAATTCAAACAGAAGAGTTGCAAATAAGTGGATGCTGACTGAGACAGCACCTTTTTAAATGTACCCTGACCCCACTGTAAAGCTCTAGAAGTTACCCATCTCCATATAGGTAAGTAATATCCTATATGGTGCATGGTTGCAGACAATGTGAGCATGAACTTTCACATGTGGAGTGTCACCATATTCAGGTTCAAATTATGTGCACATAGATCATAGCACAATCACACTACATCCCTCTGACATTCACAGTGGCACCTCACAACAACAGCCAATCAGAGATCAGCCAGTAATGGATTCATCTGATGTGAACATATGCAAATGGGTGCTGGTCTGCACGCATTTGCAGTGCACCTCAAAACTCTTATGAATTACATTAGCAGTGGCTGTGGACCAGGCACCACTACAGACGAAGTTAGGAAACAGAACCATGCAAATATTGCCTGCTATGATAACTATATCCCATATAGAGGAATGAATTCCTAGCATTAGCCAGACAATAGTGTAATAGAAGGTGAACTAAGTGCTCTGTGTCATCCAGAATGTTGCCACCAGGCTGAGATTTTATCATTACAAATCAGTGTACTATCCTTAGTGGGAATTTGCTGTCTTTATTTTGTGAAGAATCCACAGGTATATAACATACAAGTATACATTACCAAAGACAATTTTTGTCTGGTCCAGTCTTATTACAGAGATTCATCAGTGTCTGTCACCCTCAGTTGCTCCAACTAGTGCAGAACAGCACATGTTAACAGTGGTAGAAGAGAAACATTTGGACTTGGATTTGTAGGAATGCAGGGCAGACACTGTATATTAAGACACCCCTCCATTATCATTGCAGATTACAGGTGTTTCTATGGAAGGAGACTAAAAATATGCCACTGTACTCATGGCAGCCCTGTGTGTACTGCACTAGACATCACCACACACTGTGCCTGACCTCTCATTCATCATTCTGCATCTTATACCCATGCTTTATGTGGCATTTCCCGCATAAGTAATTCACCCATATCCTGTCATGTACTTAGTTGCCCATTTGATTGTTTGCAACACCTTGCCCTGTAAATTTACACAAGCACACCCCCCCTCCTGCCACTCAGGCTATGGATATGTTGAACCTCCAACACTTTCAACAGCCATTTATAGCAAAGTGAATTAATGCATAGTGCATGTTGTCTGGCCAGTGACCCATCCTTCTTCCTAAGAATGAGTAGTCTGTAAACATTCTAAGGCTTTGTGGCAGTCATATGTTGTTACTAAACAGTTATTCGGAAAGATCATTTATACCCTAGCCACTTCAATTCCCACTACTTGCTACCCTTTTTTTTGTGAGGCCGGTGGGCAGGATCAGAGATGCATTTGTGTAGTTACCTATCCATGCTGCATTTAGACATAATGAGAGAACTACTTTGTATAATATAAAGTTTGTTCCAGAGACAAATTCTTTGATTATCTGTCACACAAGCAGGTTGGATTTATGTTAGGTGGCTGGGAATGTGTGAAAATCTTGCTAGTCCCACATCTCCTTATGGTGACCTATAACAACTGTGGTATACCACTAGGGTCTATATTGAATCAGCGAATGCTTAAAAAAGTGAACGCTGATTCATCGACCCTATGTAAGCGAAAGCTTACAATCCCGAACACCCGGAACAGCGATTTTTTTTTTTCCCAGGGGAAAAAAAATCACTGGACCGGTTTCAGGAGTTTGCCATTTCCTCCACTGTGGTGCGATCTCAGAGTTGGTATATTTCAGTAGGGAGGTTGGGGGGTACAGCCCCCCACATCGGGGGGGGGCAAACCTCCCCCCCACATTAAATACTGTTTTAAGATTTTTTTTTGTTTGTTTGTTTGTTTTTTTGGAACAGCGATGTTTTTCCCTGGGAAAAAAAATCGCTGTTCCGATTGTTCAGGATTGTAAGCTTTCGCTTACATAGGGTCGATGAATCAGCGTTCACTTTTTTAAGCGTTTGCTGATTCAATATAGACCCTACCACTACTACAATAACAGGGCATGGCAACATCCCCACAAAAGAGATTCTCCTGCTATTTCTGATTGTGTGCATGTGTAGTGAAACTGGACATTGTAGTACAGCTTCTGTCTACAAACCATATAATCATTGCTCTGCTGCAGAATGGGCCATTTGCTGAACATCACTAAACATTGCTAGTTTGACATTGTGTGTAATGGACCTCAAGTTTGTTGTAGCAGGTCACCCATATCTCAGATGCATGACATTTGTTGCACTGGTGCCTGGTTGGTCTTCAGTATGTACAGAGTGCTGTGAAGCCTTGGTAGTCAGTACATATACATGGATGGCTAGTTGTCCATGGTCTGCTATTACAGCAAGTTGACTTTATGAGCTACATATTGCAAACCGTGTATCATAGTAGGTCTGTGGTATGTAAAAGATATTTGGGTCATAATTGAATCCTCCTGCTTGAGTGAAGATACTTCGAAAATTTAAATGGATGTATGTGCAGAAAATAACCCTGGGCTTTTATATGATATTTTAGCTATTCAAAATTCTCAGGTTGCTCTCCTTATAAGAGCAAATGAAATAATGGTAGTTAGGGTGTACACATCTAGTAGTCAGAAGCTTGAGAAGCACAGTGCCTGAGTAGTTAAGATCATGATCTTTGCCTCAAAGTGCCATGGCCTGGGGTTCAATCCTGACCTCTTATTGGTAGTTTTGTGATGTTCATGTGCTCTTCCAAGATCAGTATGGTTTATCAGCAAGAATTCTGGCTCAGTTGTGTAACCCAGAAATATGTTGGTTCACTGGCTACTTTGAAGCTGTTCATCTACATTACATTTATTTTTCCACTTTTCCAAGTTGTAGTAGCTCTCCAGCTAAAATAAATAAAATGAAAATTAATCTCTGATTCAGAAGTGTAAAACTAATATAGATGATGTGGAAGATCATCATTGTTTAACACCGCAATACAGTACAACTTCAAAAATGTGCATCGAAGTATACATTGTGTAAGACATTGCACTTAGCATAACACAAAGAGGATGCTAGGATTGAGCAAGGTGGTTGTATTCTTTACCATTTATGGTGCTAGGCAATCTTTGAGAAATAATTTCCCAAGGGACACTGTACGTCTCTCAAGCTGGTATTGCTATCTCTTGGTCTGATAAGAAGAAATCCACCCTTGGTAACTAGTAGGATTAATGCATGATTAATATGTGGATAAACCACACAGTTTCTTTGTAATGCCCATACTCTCATGTCTTGCATCTCGAGTACCCATCTTTCTACATTTCTATGCTTTATTGTGGTAAGAGGAAGTTGCCGTATGCTGCTAGTTTTGAATTTTTGTACTTTTGGAAAATTTGTGCTGTTTTAGCCTTCTTCCTTTGGATGTAAAAGTTTAGGGAATTTTGATTTTTTTTTCCAAAATCCTCTCTTTCTGCTTTTAGGTTCATAGGTTCATACTAGGCTATCTGCCCTAGGGCATTTATAAGCCTAGCCAGAATGTGTTTGGCTTTCGCCACCCATTTTAAATTTATTTTGCTATGCCCTTTTTCGAGGTTAGTATACTGTGCCTCTGTCTATAACAGTGACACAGAAGTGATACCCGGGGTAAACCTACGATCTCCCATCCACTCATCAAGATTCCTCTTGAAGAGAGTCAATGAGGGACTCTGCCTAACCTGGACTGGGGTTTTATTCCAGAGTGAAGGGAGCCTCTGGGTTATGAATCTGTCCCTCCAGCATGTCCTATTTATTTCAGTGCTGAGGTTCAAGTCTTTCGAGCGCGTAGCTCGATGGGATTTGGATTTTCTGAGGTGCAGCATGTCCATTAATTCCGGGTTGGACATGGCTTTATATGTCAGGCACAGATCGCCTCTGAACAGGCGGTATGCCACTGAGTAGAGCTGGAGTTTCTTTAACCGGGCAGCATATGGCATCTGTTTGAGCCCTTTGATGCTCTTGGTGAGGTACTTTTGGGGTCTTTCCAGTTGCTGCAGGTGTCTGGTAAGGTACATCCCAAAAGGGGCATTGTACTCAATTATGGGCCTGATGAGGGATGAGTAAAGAGGCACGATGACCTCCCTGATCTAGATGTGAATCCCTTCATGATTAGGTGGGCTATATAAAATGTTTTTCTAACCACTTTGGCCACGTGGTTGTCAAATGAGAGATTGCTATCAACTTGGGTTCCCAGGTCCCTAATTACTTCTTCTGTACTTAATGGATTACCACCTATGTGGTAATTTGTGGGCACTTTGTTTTGCCAAAGGGATGACTATACACTTTTTGGCATTTAGCTTGAGGCCATGGCTCTGGCACCAGTTGTCTGTTTCTATGAGGCCCTTTTGGAGTATGCTTGTGTCGGATGGAGAGTCGATTATGGCGCCCAGTTTGCAGTCATCTGCGAACTTGGTCAGCCACAGTCCTTCCATGTTGGCCTGTACCTCCGAGAAATATATACCGAACAAGAGAGGTCCCAGGACTGAGCCTTGTGGGACACCACTTGTAACTGGTTTGGAGTCTGACATGGCTCCAGCAATTCTAACCATGTGGGTTCTGTCCTTGAGCCAATTTGCAATCCATCTAGTGACATAGGGGTTTATATTTAAGCTGGTGAGCTTATCTATAATGCCCGAGTGGGGTATTGTATCGAAGGCTTTTGCGAGTTCCAGGTAGGCTGTGTGGACCACCTTCCCCTCGTCAATGGCCTTGGTGACTGTTTCAAAGAAATCAACCAGGTTTAAGAGGCAGGATCTGCCCTTAACAAAGCTGAACTGGGTAGGATCCAGTGTCTGTAGGTCCCCAATATCTTTATTTATGAGGTCCATGATGATCCTTTCCATAGCTGTGCAGACCAAGCTAGTCAGGCTTATGGGGCGATAGTTTCCAGGATCCGTTGAGGCACCACCTTTATGGAGAGGGACCACTGTTGCTGTACACCACTCTTTGGACACATATCCTGTAGTAAGGCTGAGATTGAACAGTAGTTTTATGTTTGGGTTTAGCTCTTCTTGGAGTTCATGTAGGACGCAGCCCGGGACACCGTCTGGTCCCATTGATGCTATGTTTTTTGCTTTGGAGAGGGTGGCTCTTACCTGAGCATCTGAGATGTCAGGGGGGCAGCACTTTGCTCGGATAGATATTTGCCCTTTTCGTGGGGGGGGGGGAGAAGTTTGCGCTGAACCTGTCAGCTAGGATGTTGGCAATGTCTATTTTCCCCCAGAACTTGCGACATCTTAAAAATTATTCCATAGATGTCCCCGCAGTTGGGTACTGTAGCCTGATGGGCACACCAAATGTATTTTGTTAATATGAAACTTATTATTCTTAAAAATGTAAATTGCATATAAATATTAAACAAAACAACTGTTAAATGCTAGAGGGCTGTCTTAAACATCCTTCATCTTGAACAGTCAATGTCAGCTCAAGTTGAGTCTGTTAGCATAAAGAAACATGAATGGTCACAAGCTGTATTTGGAAAATAGATCTGTACACATTCTCATTAGGGAATGTATTTCTGCCTTAAAAATAAATCAGTTTTAACATAAAAAAATTCTAATTTTCAATTTCAAGTATAGTGTTTAGACACTGTGATATAACTCCACTAATAATTTAATGCTGTGTGAGTATAGATGGTATGTTCAACTGAACAGCAGAAGGGGTACAGTTTAAATGAGTATGCATCCCTTAATCCGTAGCCTTAAAAATGAGGCTAAGTTGTTTTATAGTTAAACAGCATTATTTCACTTTTCTGTGTTTCATATTCTTGGCTACTAAGGTAACAATGCTTTATTTTATATATATATATTATAAATATATATATATATATATATATATATATATATATATATATATATGTGTGTATACATCTACCTGAGCTACCACCAAGTCAAGCATTTTTCTTTAATTTTCAGTCCTGGTATGTTTGCCTCCTCTTCCATTGGTGCAAAATTAGTGGTGCTGACATCCTGCCCTGCCTAGCATAGCATAGGTACTACAGATGATAATAAGTACTGCATCTGATGTCAGTCTTCACATAATCCTTGACTGTGGGCTTGATTTGGAACTGACTCAGCCATTATTTCAGCTCCATCTTTATAAATAGGCCTTGCAATGATCTACAAAGCAAGCTTACACTGGAGTAAATTGTATACTCTGAGAGCAAGTCTTTTGAAATCGGGTCCATGGAAGTTAGGATATTGCTAAGCATACAAAGTGGCATCACCAGTAGGACAACAACAATTTGTTAAACTATTTATTTATTTTCCTTTGTTTACCAGGAAAGTTAGACTGGGCAAAGCTCTTTTGCATTGGAGGTTTAGGTAGAAAAGCTCCAACAGAGAATACAAATGCAGATTAGCAATAATATTAAATACAAATGAACATAATCTGTGATTGTTTTGTTTTCTTTTAATGTAAAAGCATTCAGTGAATGGATTTACAAAAACAAAAATAGAAGGTTCTAGTAAAAGAGATACACTAGTATAACATGAGGATGTCCACTTGGTGTGCTCACAGCTGAGGTAACAAAGTTGTGTTAGTATTTCTGGTTTATAGAGTTAAGAAGAGTAAAAAGGTGCTGGTGGAAATAAGAGATAAAGGAGAAAGTAGTTGGATTTGGTTGAAAAGAGAAATAAGCAGCTGAGTAGTGATGAGATATGAGATGGAAAACATAACAAGACTAAGAAAAAAGTTTATAAATTAATATTTATGGACATAGTGTAATTATTTGTTTATTACTTTGGGTGAAGTTGGGAGAAGATGAAGAGAGAGTAGTCTGAGATGAGTTGAGACATCACCCAGTTGGAGATGCACAGTGACAAATCCAGTTGGTGCGAAGGTGATGTTTTAGTTGTGACTTGAATTTGTGAGGGATTATAGTTAGTTCTTCTGCACAGATTGATTTTATTTATGCATCCTTTTTTGACTGGGTTAGTCCCACTAGGCTAGTGGCCTGTTTTCAGCGGAAACTCGGGGAGATGTATATTACTAGGGACATTTGGCCAAGGTATTGGGGAACTTCCCCTATTCTTTTCAATAGAAGCCATGGAATCTTTTACATCCACCTGAGCTACCACCAAGTCAAGCAGATGGGACCTCCCATTTAACATGTCATCCAAAGAATGAATGTTTGATAAGCCTCCATCTAAAGCACTGTGTACAGTTCAGCAAAGATTGTAACATATATAGGATAAAGACCACTTGAGGAGAATTAGAATTCTGTGTGATCTGAACTCCATTCATAGTAAAAATTGTAGGCAAACTAAGCTTACAACAGTAAATGTCCCATGGAGTATGTTTATTTCTCAGTTTAATTTCTCCAAGTCATTTTGGTTTCTAATACCATGATGGGAATGGACCCCATTCGTAAGTCATTTAAGTTCACAAACTTAGTGTTGTGTCAATCTTTGATGTCAGCCAAAATCCTCTTTGCAACAACTGCAATGTGCCCAGAATTGACTCCTCCTGCAGTCCATATGGAGTTGCATTTATTTGTAACATATCTAAGTATGACCGTAGTTTTTTTTTTTTTCTATTATACCCATTGCTCGTACTACTGTTGGAACCATCTGGGTATCTTTCTTACAATGATCTCATTTTGCATGCAAATCCTGATATTTTATGACATTGTGTATCTCTGTATGGAAGACACTGTAATCACTAGGTGTAGCAGTTTCAATGATCAGTGCTACTTCGTCTTTTTTCCATGGACTACTATATCTGATATTCTTGCATTTGTTTTTTGAACTGTTGGTAATGGCTGACCCCATGTGATGTACACTTCATCCTTCTTTATAATACCTTGTGGTTTATATTTCCAGTGCTTCTTAGCTACTTCTATATTGTAGGTTTGCACAATCCCAGTGCAATAATCTTGCCACATTATTGTGCCTCTCAGTGTACAAACCCTCTGCCATGAATGTGTTAAACCCAGCAACAAGTTGTGCAAGTGTTTTCAATTCTTTTTTGCAGAACCTACATTTGTCTGCTTCTCCCACATGTTCAATGGACATTGTAAACCAACATGTATGTAGTTCGCTGTTTTGGGCTGCCGTTGTTAATCTTTCAACGTTTGGTTTCAACTCACCTCTCCTTAACCATTCCTGGATCAAATCCTGATCAACATGAGGTTATTACAGGAGGCCTCTGTACTTGCCATTATATTTATGGCTTTTCGACATTTCTTTCCATCTCATCTGATCCTTCTCCTTATATTCTATTTTTTTGATTTTTGGCACATTCAATTGCTGTCTGTTTTTTGTCTACTTCTGGTTTGGTTTCCATTCCCACTTGTCACCAGAATGCATCTGCTAAATGAAGCAAAGAGGTCATCTTAAACTTACTCTTCTTTTAACACTTTCACTGTTTGAATCTGATGAGGTCAGCAGATATGTGTGCAGTTCTATGATTGCAGATCTTATGTGCCTCCTAGAAGTTGATTACATGTATATCTCCTTCAGAGCTGGGAAATATAATCTTGGTATACACTGATTTTTATATAGCATTTGATAAATTATGAAGCACGTGAAGCAATTTTCTTGTTTTCCTGGCTAGCTAGCTGCTCCAATACCTTTTGTAGCCAGTCAGTCACCCCAAAACTATAAGTTTTAACAATTTATAGCTTGGACTTTATTCCTTGATGTCAGGGCTTTTTTCAGTATTATTTTTAGTCTTCTGAAATATTTCTTAGAGTTTTATTCACATTTGCACGTTTTATTCCTGATCCTTGACCAATTCCTAAATATTTATACACTCCCTCCTCCTCACGTTCCCTTCATTCACATTCCTGTCTCATATTGGTATTTTCTTGGTACTGTAACTTTCTTGTTTTTGTGTTTGCACAGTTATCATGACCAAATTACATTCTTATATCATCTGTGAATGTTTTAACCACTTGAAGTTGTGCTTTCAACTCCTTAGCTGATGAACTATAAAATTTTATGTCCTCCACAAAAAGTAGATGAGAAGTGTTTAAACAAGGTTGTTTTCTAGGGGACAAATTGTAACCATGAGCTAATCTGTTAAGTAAATGGCTTATTTGGTTAAGGGCAAGACAAAACAGCAGCGGTGACAAAGAATTATCCCGGAATATCCCTCTTTGAATTTTTATTTATGGGATAATAATTTGCCTTTTGTCATGGTTTAACTGCAAATTGGTTTGCTACTGTTTCATGGGTCACTGAAATGCAATTGATCACTGAAGGATGTATTGTATACATCTGTAAGCACTCCTTTATCCATGAATGTGGGATACTGTCAAATGCTTTTTTGTAATCTATATGTGCTATACTTAAATTCTTCCACTTTTTACAATTCTCTGTTATGGCTTTATTTAGCAACAATTGATCCTTTGCTCTCTATGACTTTCTTTCATTGCCACTGTTATTCTATTGCCATGATTGTTTTTTTTTCTAAATGACTAAAATCTCTGTCTGCATCAGTTCCATTATATAGTTTATACGTCTTTGGAAGGCAAGTTATTGCTCTGTAGTTTTTAGGATGGCTTAAAGATTTACTCTTAAGGAGGAGTATTGCTTTTTTTTCAGTTGTTAACAAGGTTGGTGTCTGCTCAGGATGAACATATAAGTAATTCTTGTTCAGGGCATTCTTTTTTGTAAAGATGTTAAATACCAGAAGTTAGGTACTGTACCTGGGCCTAGGATTTTCCAGTAATTAGGTTTTCTTAGTTTTGTTACAATTTTCTGGTCATTACTTTATCCTGTTTTGTATCCTGTACAGATAAATTTCTTACTGTTATAATTTTTCAGTCCATCCAGCATCTTTGCTGTGTTCCACAGGCTCTTCATAACTATTTCTCCAAAATGTGTCTATTTCTTCTTTTCTTGGTGATGTTTCTATTCCTTTTGCTTTGTTTCCCAGTTCTCTATAAAACTTTTTTGGGTCATCAATGAATTGCTTATTAGGTATTTTTTTCTGTATATGTGTCTACATATTTTTTACTTTTTTCTGCCTGTGCTGATATCTTTAGTTTATTATTTGCAATAATGTATGATAGATCCTGATTTGTTTTCATACCATGCATTGCTTTTACATGAATATCTTTCTAAATATCTTTGCTGATCTATTCCCTCTTCTATAGTCTTCTAAAAGTGAAACTTCTGGTTTTAATTGCTTTACAGTTTTTATTTTCATTGCTTCCACAATAGCATTTTATTTCTTCCCTTCTATCCATCTCTATTAAATCAAGTAGCTTTTCTCTTAGATCATTTTCTTCTAATCTGAGAGCCTATATTCTTTGCCATCTGTTTCATGTGAGCATTTTACAGCAAGTTCCAGAACATCTTCCTGTAACATATCCTCTTCAAATGCATCCTGCATCATCTGCTGCTCTTTCATATCACACCACAACTACATCAGAGTTGCCACCGTTTCCTGCTCCTTCCCTTGCTATGCAATCTCATCTGAACTTTTGTACTGGTTTCCTACTAAAGGCTCTAAAGCAGATGTGTCCAACCCATGGCCCTCAGAGCTCTTCCATGCGGCCCGTGACCCTTAAGTCCAAATTCAACTTTTTGTTCCATTTTTTGTCATGCCCGCGACCTTTAATCTATGTACGCATGTGCCAGAAGCACCCTTCCATTAGTTTTTTTTCCTGCCAATATAGGAATCTGTATTTGCGCTGAAGAAGAAGGATTTGTTAATTGCGCCGAAGAAGAGCTGAAGAAGAGGGGTTTGTCATTTAAAATGTGTTCTACAGCATTTCCTAACTGTATTAACAGGTAAGCTATGACCCAAAAGGCATTCCAAATAATATCTCCAGACATCAGGGGCTGCAGTTAATCTGTGTTTTTAAGGAATAAAAAGTTCATCTTTTACATTGTAGGACAAATATTGGAACTTCAGTTGTATAATAGTGTGTGCGTCACCTAAAATGAGTTGCTATACTGCTTTATGCAGTGTAGAACTATATATAAATTATAGTGTGAGTATGTAAAAACATATTCTTTAGTGCTCATTAAGACTTTTATAATGTTATAACTTATTACAGCCAATGAGTATAATTTTTTTAATATATATTAATTAATCAGTGTAAATTAGTTTGCTTTTACTTATCCAATGTGGTCCAATATAGTATATTAACAAATAAGTCAGAATTAACTTATTTTTATATATTCAATCTTCAAATATTTTATAATGCTATACATAACTATTCTGTTTTTATAACTATTTTAAGTGCATCTATGGCTTATAACTTTTTTGAGTGCAACTATGGTATTATCTATGAGTTTTACTCTGAGCAGAAAAACATGCATATCTGTTTGTAATAATGTTAAGTGCCATTAGTGATCCTTTACTTAAAGATGACCTTAACTAATGCAACTACAATAACTCCAAAGTAGAATATATATGCAGTAAAACCTAGTATTGCATTAACAGATAGATAGTAATTTTTGCTAATAACAAGCATTATTGTATATGTTCAGTTTGTTTAAATTAGCTTTTGAGTATATGCTTGATGAATGTTTATGTTAAGTATATAGTGTAAAAAGACATTTTTGTTGAGAAGAGATTATTCAGATCTTGGTTTGATGAACTCAGTTCAGAGAAAGCAGTCTTCTTGTCCGAAAACTGCTTTTGCTTTTTGATGGAAAAACGTTCCTAAATATTAAGTTTTACCAGCATTGCATTATAGGTAGTTGTTTTATAGCTTTCCCAGAGACTGTTGTGAGTTTCTTGCTTCAGCATGCTCATTCTTGACTGTACTGAAGGAATTGTTCACTTTCCTGAGATGCCATCTTGAACTTGTTCAAATTTAAGGGGCACAGTTCTGTCTTTTCTTGGTATGAGATGTAGGAGACTTGGCACCTCAGAGAAAACAGTGTTCTGAGGTTTCATTTGAAAGCAATCTTCTTTCAGGAAGAGCACTTTCACAGTACAAGGTTAGTTGAAATAAACTATGATGAATCTTATTTTTAACAGAAGTTGGGTCCCAGAAGAATGTGTGTAGAATCCCAAGTTCATACTATGAGATTTCTGGATGTGGCTTGAAGTTTTGCATGCCTCTCAATTCTCTTTGATGGTCTGTTACCAAATGAAGCTATATGAATTAGCTTTTTTTTTTTTAAGTACTGGCCCTGTGATAATTCATAAGAGTTTCAGTCAGTGGATGGCTATAGATGAGATAGAGAGAAAAGACAAAGGATATCTGTATTAGAAACTAACACATTTCATTCCCAGAACTTCCTTGGTAGTTATAGTTCTTTTTCTAAGGAGTTTTTTTGTAGTTCTGAAGTCTGTTTTGGCAGTAACCCATAACCTTTAAGATCCAGATAACTTCTTTGATTATGGATACTATTTCTCTTAGCAGGCATGCAGCTGACTTTTCCTTACTGGCAATCATGGATTTGACCATCACTGTATATAGAGTTATGGCTTCAGTCATTGTGTACAGCAAATTCTTAAGTGACCTATACTTGTTCATAAGCTCACTCAGATCCAGAGATGTTCCTTAGGAGCACATACCTCTCAGCTGTACTGATTTTCTCAGAATACCCAGATTTTTGCCTCGTATTTTTAGCCCATTTCTCTTAAAATTAAGGTTTTCTGGAAAATTTGTGGGAAATCATTAAAGACTGACGACAGAAAATAATGGCAAGCATTTGAGTTTCAGACTCCATGCGCTTCAAAAAATTCATGCTAATGCAAAATCTTTTATTATATCGACTTTCTAAGTTTGTAAGAGCAATATTTAAATTTTGTCCCTATTTTTGGGCCTTTGTCCCACTTTTATTAATGGCTTTGTCCAGTGATGTTCTTTGTGTTTCACTGTTGCAGTCATTACATTTGGGTAATCTGCTGGCAGGTTGCCCTCAGTCTGCCTGAATTCCAAAATCTTGGGTCCTGCGTCAGTTGCTGTCTCCTCTTCCATGACGTCAGGTCGTCATGGGTATAAAACATGCAGCCGATGCCATTTTCTTTAGTCTTTCTTGCCACGCGGTGCCCGAAGCAGAAGCATTTCGCAAGTGTCGGTCGGCCGACTACTGAAATTTTCGAGTTTGAGTTTCAGAACCGAAGTCTTCACTAAAGCTAAGTACCTCGTTGGGGAAACTTTTTTCTTGCTCCATACCGATGTCAGAAAAGGTTAATAATTGTATTACTTGTGGGAAGCAAATACCTCATAAGAAATTCCATTTATACTGTATTCCTTGCCTAGGCCCTGATCACAATGTGCCTAGCTGTCGGTTTTGTGCTAGATTTAACCGACGCACTATTAAGCATCGGTATATTTTTGCCTCTAAATATTTTGGAAACAGATTTAATTACCCAGAAATGTCATCGGATAGCAATCTGACTACCGGAGTACACAAAAAACACAAAGAAAAAGACAGAGAAAGGCAGTCGAGATCCAAAACCGACGACGAAGCTTCTTCTAAGTCAGTCGCCAGTTCGCCGGTACTCAGTGAGGTGCTTTCGCAGCCCCTGATACCCGCTACCTTCGAGCCTCAGGCCTCTACCGACACCCATGTGGAGTCCGGCATGCTGCATGATACTCAAGGTATTGGACTGACGGCTGTATCTCCCTCGGATGAGTCCAGAGCCGCTGAGCAGGCACCGGCTTCTGAGGGTGTATTCAGATCTCAACATTTGTATAGCAAACTGACGACAGCTGCAAAACCAAAGACAAAAGCAACTTCTAAAACTAAAAAAAACGATGCATGAGCCACGTGCACAGGCCTCTATGCCTAAAAAACAGATGATCAAAATGTCTGAAGACCTTATTACCTTGATCAGGGGTACCCATCCCCCTCCAGATAAGAGGCCTAGGCAAGACACTGATTATGAATCTTCAGATCAGGTTTATATTTCTTCTGATTGCTCTTCTGATCAGGAATGATCTATACCTCCCTATGGGGATTCTGATGCAGAAGAGTCTATACCATCTGCATATCCTCCTGAGGATTATTCTTTTGGAGAAACCTTGCATACTTTGAGGGAGCATTTTCACTGGGAGAGTCAAGATTTCACAGAATCAAAAAAGAGGCTCAGGGATTTCTTTCTTCTCCCTCAGCACAGGCCTTTAGCCATTCCCCCTGTTTTAGACATTGTGGATGATGTGTTTTCGGAGTCAAGCTTGACCCCTGACTCCTTACCTCCAGCTCCCAGTAAGCCTGACAGATATTACAGGGTCCCTGACTCACATAAATTCTTATTTAGAAACCCTGCTGCTGATCCTGAAACTATTTCACAGGGTCCAAAGGGGGTTAAGGCCTCAACAGCAAAAAAAATATTACCCCCTCTGACAGAGATTCAAGGGCACTGGACAGATTGGGAAAAAAGGTTTATACATCTGCAACCTTGGCAATCAGGGCCTTAAACTGTCAATTTCATATGCTTAATTATCAACAACATGTTATGGGTTTGCTGAAACAGAAAATTATGTTGATTTCTGAATGTGCAGAAAATAATGAATTGCAGGAGTTATTGCATGCAGCTGAACAGGTTGGAAAGCATACTTTGCAATGTGGTTTTGATTCCTTAGAGGCCTCCTGCAGGGCCGCAGTTACTGGATCTGATTAGGAGGCATGCCTGGCTAAAATAACAAAATTTGCCTGATCATGTTAAAGCTAAATTGCTAGATGCACCTTTACAGCATGATACTCTGTTTGGTATTAAGGCAGAAGAGGTTTTAAAGAAAATGGAAGACAAAGCTAAGTATATGACATGCAAAGACATGCATCTGGAGCATTTCTCCCCGGGCCTCCGCTGAAAACAGGCTCTGTGGAACCTAGTCGGACATTCCCGGTCAACAAATGTTAAATAAATAAATAAAATAAATAAATATGGAAACTGTTAAAGACTTCTTACAAGTGCAGCCACCAAGATTCAGTAGACACTGGCCTACAATAAATTGGTCAGACAGAGCTCAAAGGGGCAAATCCAGATGCCCTAAGGGTTCCAGATACCAGGCGCAAGATTCATACAGGTCAAAGCAGTGGGGCGCTTCTACCTCCAAATCTGGAGGAGATAAAGCGCAAACCTACAGAAAACAGTCCCAGTGACTTCCCTCTGCTTACACCAAGCACTTATCTTTTGGCGGCACTCTTAGGGGGAAAATTAGCACTTTTTGCTCAAAATTGGCAGTAAATAACCCAGGACAAGTGGGTAATACACATAGTATCACAGGGATACAGATTCCATTTCCACACTCTGCCAATGGTAAATGGTTGGCCAGATCTGCAAAAAATCAATGGGCAGAGGCACAGAAACAGGTTACATCCCTCATGGATATGGGGGCCATTCAGCCAGTACCAGAACAGGAAAAAGGACAAGGTTTTTACTCAAGACTGTTCTTGGTACCCAGAAAGGACAAGGCCTGGCAGCCAATACTGGATTTATCAATTTTGAGCACATACCTGGACATTCCAAAATTCAAAATGCTGACTTTGCAGCAGCTTCTGCCCATGCTGGGCAAAAATGCTTGGCTGGTGACATTAGACCTAAAAGAGGCATACCTGCATGTCCCCATAAGACAATCTTGCAGAAGATACCTCAGATTCAAGGCTGGCTTAATGCATTACCAATTCTCTGCACTGCCCTTTGGCTTATGTACTGTGCCCAGCGTCTTTACAAAGTGCCTGGCACCAGTAATTGCATTTCGTAGACAAAGAAGTATACAAATATACCCTTACTTGGACGACTGTCTCATTCAAGCAGAAAACAAGGACATTCTTCTTCAACACCTGGCGTTTGTGAAAAGGCTTCTAACATGCCTAGGGTACACAGTAAACAAAAAGAAATCACAACTGGTACCCTCTCAAGAGATAACATTCCTGGGTGCAAGCTTGAAAACAACTGCCCAGACGGCTTACCTCATGCCAGACAAGCAAAGGCAATTGACTATTTACTTCAAACTGATTGCAACAAAAACCGTTATCTGCAAGACAAATTCTGCAGGCTTTGGGCTTCATGGCATCCTGCATCCTACTGATTCCATATGCAAGACTGCATATGAGGAAACTTCAATGGTACCTAAAAGGTTTATGGAGTCAACATTCTCACAGTCTGGAAACAATGATTCCTCTCATTCCCTGCCTACAACCGGAGTTTCTATGGTGGGCAAAGGCATGTCACCAAAACATGGGACGGGCCTTCACTCTACCCCCTGCCAGCCAAACCTTAACAACAGATGCATCAGCTTATGCCTGGGGGGCCCACATGGCAGGAAGATGAATTCAGGGCATATGGACCCCAAAACTAATGCATCTACATATCAACCAGAAAGAGATGCTAGCTGTTCAAAATGCCCTAACAGCCTTCAAGGACTTGCTTCATCCAAGACAACTACTGATAAAGACGGACAACACCATGGTCATGTGGTATATAAACAAGCAAGGGGGCACACACTCTTACCCCCTTTGCAGATTAGCCATGGCACTGTGGGACACAGCTTTGACCTACCAAATACATCTTCAAGCTCAATTCCTGCCAGCAAAGCAAAATACTCTGGCAGACGATTTAAGCAGAAACCTTATGGATCCTCACAAGTGGAAACTAAATCCACAAGTCTTCAGCATGATAATAGAGAAATGGGGGAGCCCAGACATAGATCTATTTGCCTCTCCTCAAAATTATCAATTGAAAAGATTCTGCACAAGGACATATCACAGACAAGCATGGAAAGTGGACACCCTATCCTTCAGTTACGCCTTGCCTTTCCTCCTCTGCCTCTTCTTCCCAAGATCCTCCTAAAAGTCAGACAAAATAAACCAAAGATGATACTAATTGCCCCGGACTGGCCCGCCAATACTGGTACCCAATCCTAAGGAACTTGTCTCAATACCCAGCTTGGTCCTTACCTCAAAGATCTCAACTACTGTCCCAGCGAAACAATCAGATCCTGCACAATCAACTCCAGACACTGAACCTGGCAGCATGGCTGATCATGTAGTTATACAAACAACACCTCTCAGTAAAGCTGTGATGGATGTCATTCTGGAAGCCAGAAGGCCTAGTACTACAAAATCTTATGCTGATAAATGGAGGAGATTCTGCGCTTGGAATCAAGCACAAGGAACTGATACAGCAGAACCAAATATTCCTCAGATATTACAATACTTAACTGAGATGCTTGACAAAGGCCTATCTTTCTCATCAATTAAAATCCATGCCTCTGCCATTTCGGCTCATTATAATACAGATCCACCAATCTTTTGTCATCCTTTACTAAAGCAGTATCTTAGAGGAGCCAAAAATTTAAGGCCTCCTAGAAGATCACCATTACCTGCATGGGACCTCAATTATGTGTTGGAAAAGCTCACCCTGCACCCATTTGAACCAGCTGCTACCGCTGATATAAAGTTCTTATCATGGAAAATAGCTTTGCTACTAGCAATTACTTCAGCAAGAAGAGTTTCAGAGCTACATGCCCTCATGGCTGTAGAGCCTTTTATCATATTTTACCCAGACAAGGTGTCTCTGAGGACAAATCCAACATTTATGCCTAAGGTGGTTTCCAGTGTGGCTCTTAACCAAACAATTCATCTGCCAACCTTTTATCCAAATCCGCAGAACAAGGGGGAGAGAATTCTGCATTCCTTGGACGTACACAGACAGCTAAGATTCTACTTGAGCAGGACTAAAGCTCTAAAAAAAACTGAGCAATTACTAGTGACATATGCTGCAGGATCAGGAGGAAAGGCTATTTCAAAGCAGACAGTTTCAAAGTGGATAAGTCACTGCATCCATTTCTGCTACTTACACCATGGTAAGCCTGTGCCCAAGGGCATTAGGTCTCAATCCACCAGAGCTGCAGCTACTTCAGCAGCCTTTCTCAGAGGAGTACCAACCAAAGACATTCTAGAGGCTGCTACTTGGAGTTCTGTTTACAGCTTTACAAAGCATTATCATTTGCCTCTCTACTGTACGTCCAGGGTGGGCTTTGCCACTGCAGTTCTGCAGGGCCTTATAGCCACACCTAATGCTGTTTAGCTCTAGCCTCCCAACCATAGCTTTGGGATTCTACCCAAATGTAATGACTGCAACAGTGAAACATGAAGAACATAGTACAGTTGTGTACACTTACCATAAATGTAGATGTTCGAGTGTATTCACTGTTGCAGTCTAGGTTACCTACCCACCATCCCCCTGTCATTCTGGAGTTTATCTTTCCTTCTCTATCTTCTACAACCTATGTGGTGTATTTGCTTGTAGATGAAGGTAAAGTTTATATTGATGCATGTATATATACATATATATATTTTTGCTACCTTTTTATGGGCACCTGACATCTGGGGTAAGAAAAACTAAAGAAAATGGCATCGGCTGCATGTTTTATACCCCTGACGACCTGACGTCATGGAAGAGGAGACAGCAACCTACGCAGGATCCAAGACTTTGGAATTCTGGCTGACTGAGGGCAACCTGCCAGCAGATTACCCAAATGTAATGACTGCAGCAGTGAATACACTCGAACATCTACATTTATGGTAAGTGTACACAACTGTACTTTCTTGCTGTAAGAAGTTGAGAGGTATGCTAATATACATTTCTTTCTTTCTTTAGAATGCATCTGGGAAAGCATATGTGTGTGTCTAATGTAGGTTAGATCTGCTGTAGTGTAACATCATGGGGCTTCTTATTTTGTGCTGTATAGGACACTACTTTAGAAAGTTAGAATATGTATGCATATTAAACCATAGTGAACCCAAATGTTGGCAGAAAAAAAGAGGTATTGCATTAAAGCATAAAAAAATAAAGGTTATGATAGGAAGAATAAACAAAGATTGTCTTCTTGAGTTAGGTGATCCTTTTTAAACTTCACAGTGCTAACATGAACTTTGACCTATGCCTTGTCCTCAATGACACAGAGCTATGAAGAGAAGTGCATGAAGTTAATATGCATAGTAAGAGGCCTATTCAAAAGTTGAATAATTCCTCAAGTGTATTGAATGTCTGCTCTATATTTACAGCAGTATAACACAAAAAAGGCACATCACTCTGGCTGTAGCCACTGCTGCAGCATACTTCATACAAACTTTCCAAAAGAACACCTCCAAGGAAATTGACAAACATCCAAATAACACCTTAAAACTGTCTTATAATGAATGTCTTCTGTGTTATGTTGGCTCCCCAAACTAGTGTTATGACAATTATAACAGGTATTGTGCCAGTATTGCAAAAAAGAGGTTTCTGTGCAATGCCAGTACATTACCTCCTTTCCCACAGGTACCATTACATTTATATTAGCACAGTAAGTACCATTAGTAACACGGTTAAGGTGATCTGTGTACAAGTGTGGTATTGCTGGATGTGTAATACCTGTTTTGTTTTTAATGCCAGATTATGCTTAGTGGAAAAACTGACAATGCTTCATCTCCATCAGTAATGAATAGGGTCACATGATGTATGTATGTTATAATAAAAAGGTATAGTAAAACATTATAGCAAAACATTGCAGTATTGCTGCAATTATACTGCCCATGGGTAGTGTACATAGCATGGATGTGCAGTCTGACATGAGGCTGCTACAAGGAATATATCCCAAATTCATTTTATAATGTGCAATATATTTTATTATAAGAAAAACACATCAGTGAAGGTGCTGTCAGAAGTATGATACAGTGAAGCAGAAATGCATTATGCAGAATTTATACAAATACTATTGTCACTATGATGTGTACTAAATGTTAGAAATACCTTTTACAAGTACTATGAGATATTATATAAAAACTGTAACAGTGCAACTCCTTTTACAGGCAGTGTAAGGGATATGATAAAATAAGAAGGATATATCATATTGCTTCTGCCACCTTCTGTTCACCTCTATACTTCACCTTTGGCCATTAGAGGCAATACATTCTATTTGGATCATAGGATTGTAAGAAGTTTCTAGGCTAATTGCCCTAGGGCCATTACAAGCCTAGCCAGGTTCTTACCCTTATTTCATGATCAGCACCTATTGCCTCTATCCTAGAGGTACACAGATGGAACCCCTGGGTGAATTTATGGTCACCCATCCAATCATCCAGATTGCATTTGAAGAGGGCCATTGGGGTGCTCTGTTTGACATGAAGGGAAAGTCTGTTCCAAAGGTGTGATAACATCTGGGAGACAAATCTGTCCCTCCAGCAGGTTTTATTAATGTCACATACCAGGTTAAGGTCTTTAGAGTGAGTAACCCATGTACCATTTGACTTTTGGATATGAAGCATTTCCAGTAACGCAGAGTCAGAGATTGCCTTATATGCAAGGCAGAGATCACCTCTGAGTAATCTGTATGAAACAGAATAAAGAGACTGATTTCAGACGATCCCCATAGGACAGATTGTGAAGATCTTGAATTTTCCTTGTGAGGAACCTTTGTGGTTTCTCCAATTGCTGCAGGTGCTTAGAAAGGTACATACCAAAAGGGGTGTTGTACTCAAATATTGGCCTGATGAGGGAAGAGTACAAGGAGGTAATAACTTCTGTTTTTCTGGAGGCAATGCACTTACATATTAGATGAGAACTATAGAAATCCCTTCTTGCCACTGTGGAGACATGGTGGTCAAACGTAAGGTTGCTGTCATCCTGTGTGCCCAGGTCTCTCACCACTGAATGCATATTTAAGTTCTTGCTATTGATGTGGTAGTTAGCAGGAACATTGCTTTTAGCAAAAGGAATGATAATACATTTTTTGCATTGCTCCCAGTTTGCAGTCATCAGCAGACTTTGTCAGCCACAGGCTTTTAGTTTTTGCTTGTACTTTGGAGAAATAGATTCCAAACAGTAGAGTTCCCAGGACTGATCTCTGTGGAACACCACTGATTACATGTCTGCTGTTGGAGGTGGATTCCCCTATTTTGACTATATGAGTTCTCTCAGTGAGCCAGTTAGTGACCCATCTAACAATATAAGGGTTGATGCCTAGTTAGATGTGTTTGTCAGTGATGTCTGAGTGGGGGATAGCATCAAATGCCTTGGCTAAATCCAGGTAGGCTGTATACACAGATATCTAAAAGTTAAGATTTGCATAGGTTTAAGAATGAAATATCCACACTCTGTACCAGTGTAAAAGAAAAAAAATGCTGACGTACATAGTTGTCACAATTTTTATTAAACTTATTTAATTTCTGTTATGTATGGAACTCGATCAGGACATAGGTAACATAATTTTCTCTGGCTGATATAGCTAATATAGCCTATGCATTTAATTTTACAAGCTTACTCAGCATGAGTGTACCTTATGTAAAACCTTTACATATAAATATAAATCTGTAAGTGTTTGTTTTTTAGTTTTTATATATTGTTCCTGCTGGGCACATGATTACAAGATTTATGTGCTACTATCAAAAGTAATGTGGACTCTTGCCCTGAGTCTGTACCTATATCCACTGATTTAACAATGTGGGTGATGCTGTTATTAACACAGTTGGCACAAAAATTTGATGCTATACTTAATAGCATTATATGTGGTGGAGGAGAAATGAATTAAGAAGCCCAAATGTGTGTGGGTCCAGGAGATGACTCAGTTACAGAGTTACACACAAGTGACAGCTGGTTCCAATCATCCTTTGGCAGCATACATTTCTAATTTAAGCAGCTCTGAAGATGCTGGTCGAAAACCTGATTTTCTAGATTGGTTGAAGAAATATTTTGATATACATGCCATCAAGACTTTTAGTGCAAGGGACACCGATACTTTGAAAATGAAAATTAGGCTGAAGAAGCTTTTGAAAATATATCTCGGTTTGCAACTAGAGGCGGTTTATTTTTTACAAATTGTTTAAAATGCACGAGTCCTGAAGGAGCTTAGGTTGTGTAAATGGGTTAAAGGCAGGAACTGTGTTGTGCAATAATTTGCTGGATTTGTTTGATAGGATAGAGATGGAGTATGTGGCCATCCTATTGAGGGTAAATGATAGAGAACTGAAAAAGGTATATGTAGAGATTAAGAACTTAAGTGAGATATTATTGTGCATTTTATATTTCCTTGTTATGAGGAAGAGTGTCTGCCAGTTTTTGCATTAACATTTATTATGAATTGGTAAGGAAGCATAACAAAAAAAATTACAATGTGATGAAAGGGACTATAATAATAAAATTGTTTATTCACCTGTCTGCTGGAGTCACTCTTGATGCCACTCCATTAACAACAAACAAGAGAACTGAATTGTTAAGATGGTGTTGACCACAGACAGAATGAAGACGACTTTTTCTGAGTTTGCCAACCTCCTCACAGAACATCAAGAGGTGACAGGGAGGATCGAATTCAGTACTTAGTCCTGCACAACAGTTTCATCTCAATCAGATGTCCACATGCAACAAGGGGCATCGAGGGAGTGGGAGACTCAAACCAGATTGGAATGTTCATGCAGATACCGTTGTTGATATTAATGGTCGCAACATTTTCAGCTATAGTCATTTTCAGATTTCTCCCGTGTTTGGTAAATTATTTCAAAACGCCTTCACCTTTGTTCCAACCACTAAGTTAAACGAAGTAGATGTTTTAGTGGAATTTAGAGTAAAGGAAACTAAATCTGGGGATATATTTTAAAGGGTGAAATTCATTTCATCAGTGTATGGCAAGCTCAGTGAATGCATTTAGTTTAATCTGCCTTTGGCACCCCCCAACACAGTGACAACAGAGTTCAGAATCACAGGAAATATATTAACAACATTGCAGGACAGTCTCACATAAATACAGAAAACATCTGTCTGCTGTCAGATGAAGAATAATTTGAAATGGTTCAGTCTAGCGCTAGCAGCTAATTGGACACTGTAAACCTTTATTTTCCTGCGGATTTTTTTTTTTTTTTTACTTTGGTAACATGCAAAGTGATTATACTCAATTTAATTCTTCCATGACCTGACTTAAATACAAAAAAAATAAAAAAAAATGCACAACTGCACAAGTAGTTAAAACATACCCAAAGGGGATGATGCATTTTTTGGCATTTAGCTTGAGGCCATGTTTCTGGCACCAGTCATTTGTTTGGGTGAGATCCTCTTGTAGCTTATTCAGAATTGTTTTATTAAGTCAGTAATGTGAGTTCTTTATTGGAAATTTGTTGGCTTATTTTTGCGGATTATGGTATTGTAGGACTGCTAAAGTTGACATTTTACATACTTGGACTACTGGAGTGGTTTTCCCAGTGAGAATTGGTACTGCTGTAGTGAATAACTAAAATGACAGTGCTAGTGCGTGCCAGTTTTTTCTTTGCAAGTGAATGAGTTTCCTTGGGTAGCTTGCAAAGTAAACAATATTTAACTTGATGGTAGGGCTGTGATTAGGTTATTGAAAGCTACCATCCTTGTACCAGTAAGAAACTGTTGCTTACATGCTAACCATACATGTTCATAGCTCTATCACAGTCCATCTGAATTTCATGAATTCCACCTGTGTCTCTCCTGCCTGGATATTTGTGTGTTACCTTGTGGATGTAAAATGCTTCCTCCAGCACCATTAACATATACTACAACTATGGCTAGTTTTAGTTTTTTTTCCTTATTTTTTTAATGTAAATTGTTAGCCATTGTTTTAAAAATAATAAATATAACTAGGGATAAAGTACTAGTTAGTAGTTAATACTAGTTACTTCTTTTTTTACTTTTCAGCATGGCTTCTGCATCATGCCAAAATAAAGTGCCACGAAAAGAAAAATAGCAGATGAAAGGAGAGTGTTTCAGGAGAAATGGACTGACGACTATTTATTTTTTGAATCTAATAATAAAGCACTTTGCTTACTATGTGAAAAGGCATTATATTCAAATGCACCCCAAATCAAGTGAATTGTAAGGAGTGTGCCGTAGACAAAAAATACTAGATTTAAAAAAAAAAATCTTACATTCCAACACCTGTTTCGAAAATCAGCTACTCAACTGAATTCCTTGTCAAGTTATGTTGTACCAAATTTAATTGCTAAAAAATCCAAGCCATTTGCTGACAGTGAATTTATTAAAGAATGCTTTGAAAGTGTAGCAGACATAATTTTTCCTGAAAAAAATCAGATTTTTCTAAAATAAGTCTATCGCACCAGACAATCGCTAGGTGTGTGGAAGATATAACCAAATATATTGAAAATACTTTGGAATCTCGGTGTGCAACTTTCAAGTTTTACTCCATAATTTTGGATGACAACACAGATGTTACAGATACAGCACAACTTGCCATATTTATTCGAGATGTTGACAAAGATTTCAGTATTACTGAAGAACTGAACTCTTGGGTTCCACTTAAAGATACCACAAAGTCTGTTGACCTGTATGAAGCACTAAAAGCAACATTGGCAAGATTTTCCTTGACCATAGGTTCATACTAGGCTATCTGCCCTAGGGCTTTTATAAGCCTAGCCAGAGTGGGTTTGGCTTTCGCCACCCATTTTAAATTAATTTTGCTATGCCCTTTTTCGAGGTTAGTATACTGTGCCTCTGTCTAACAGTGACACAGAAGTGATACCCGGGGTAAACCTACGATCTCCCATCCACTCATCAAGAATCCTCTTGAAGAGAGTCAATGAGGGACTCTGCCTAACCTGGACTGGGATTTTATTCCAGAGTGAAGGGAGCCTCTCGGTTATGAATCTGTCCCTCCAGCATGTCCTATTTATTTCAGTGCTGAGGTTCAAGTCTCTTGAGCGCGTAGCTCGATGGGATTTGGATTTTCTGAAATGCAGCATGTCCATTAATTCCGGGTTGGACATGGCTTTATACGTCAGGCACAGATCGCCTCTGAGCAGGCGGTATGCTACTGAGTAGAGCTGGAGTTTCTTTAACCGGGCAGCATATGGCATCTGTTTGAGCCCTTTGATCCTCTTGGTGAGGTACTTTTGGGGTCTTTCCAGTTGCTGCAGGTGTCTAGTAAGGTACATCCCAAAAGGGGCATTGTACTCAATTATGGGCCTGATGAGGGATGAGTAAAGAGGCACGATGACCTCCCCTGATCTAGATGTGAATCCCTTCATGATTAGATGAGCTATATAAAATGTTTTTCTAACCACTTTGGCCACGTGGTTGTCAAATGAGAGATTGCTATCAACTTGGGTCCCCAGGTCCCTAATTACTTCTTCTGTACTTAATGGATTACCACCTATGTGATAATTTGTGGGCACTTTGTTTTTGCCAAAGGGGATGACTATACACTTTTTGGCGTTTAGCTTGAGGCCATGGCTCTGGCACCAGTTGTCTGTTTCTATGAGGCCCTTTTGGAGGATGCTTGTGTCGGCTGGAGAGTCGATTATGGCGCCCAGTTTGCAGTCATCTGCGAACTTGGTCAGCCACAGTCCTTCCATGTTGGCCTGTACCTCCTAGAAATATATACCGAACAAGAGAGGTCCCAGGACTGAGCCTTGTGGGACGCCACTTGTAACTGGTTTGGAGTCTGACATGGCTCCAGCAATTCTAACCATGTGGGTTCTGTCCTTGAGCCAGTTTGCAACCCATCTAGTGACATAGGGGTTTATATTTAAGCTGGTGAGTTATCTATAATGCCCGAGTGGGGTATTGTATCGAAGGCTTTTGCGAGGTCCAGGTAGGCTGTGTGGACCACCTTCCCCTCGACAATGGCCTTGGTGACTGTTTCAAAGAAATCGACCAGGTTTAAGAGGCAGGATCTGCCCTTAACAAAGCCAAACTGGGTAGTATCCAGTGTCTGTAGGTCCCCAATATCTTTATTTATGAGGTCCATGATGATCCTTTCCATAGCTTTGCAGACCAAGCTAGTCAGGCGTATGGGGCAATAGTTTCCAGGATCCATTGAGGCACCATCTTTGTGGAGAGGGACCACTGTTGCTGTACGCCACTCTTTGGGTACATATCCTGTAGTAAGGCTGAGATTGAACAGTAGTTTTATGTTTGGGTTTAGCTCTTCTTGGAGTTCATGTAGGACACAGCCCGGGACACCGTCTGGTCCCATTGATGCTGTGTTTTTTTGCTTTGGAGAGGGCGGCTCTTACCTGAGCATCTGAGATGTCAGGGGGGCAGAACTCTTCTGGGATAGGTATTTGCCCTTTTGGTGGGGAGGGGGGGAGAAGTTTGCGCTGAACCTGTCAGCTAGGATGTTGGCAATGTCTGTGGGTTCAATGTATTTTTTGTCATTTTGGAGTAATTCTGAGCATATCTGGGAATTCCCACCCAGGTTCCTAACATAACTAAAGAAAGCCTTGTGATTATCCTTAGTGTCCTGTACAATTTTTCTCTTGAAGCTGGCCTTAGACGATTTTATGAGTGCCCGTAGTTTTTTGCTAATACTGATCAGAGATGCATTCCCTTTTTGGGATTTTGCTCTATCATGTAGTAGCTTCCTCCTTCTATTGTATAGTTTGTTTATGGCTGGGGTCCACCAGACAGGACATCTGCCTTTGGAGGATTGGGTCTTGGTTTTATTTGGGATTGCATGATCCATGCATTCCTGAAGTTGTTCATAGAATGCGTTTATAAAGGATTCTGCGGTGTGGGCCGTATTTTCCACAGGCTCGGGGGCTTTGAAGGATTCCACCTTGGTTTTGAGAAGTGTGAAATTTGCTTTAGAGAAGTTTTTCACTGTGGTTTTCTGGGCAGGGGGTGGGGTCGGGATGTGAATATCCAGTGAGATTAGTTTATGGTCTGATCTTACCAGTGAGGGATACACTTCTGGTCTGGAGCATAGAGTCACCATGTTGGTGATGATCAGGTCCAGTATGTTTTCCCGTCTTGTGGGAGTGGTAAGTTGTTCCATAGCATTTGAGTTTATAAATTCTAGGAACCTTTGGGCTAGGGTGTTGGAGCTAGAGTAATGCTCCCAGTCTATGTTTGGGTAGTTGAAGTCGCCCAATATAATGGTGTTTGGAGAGACCTTCATATTTTCCAGTGTTCTCAGGAAGGCCGAGTGGGGTTCCTGGGTTTGGGAGGGTGGTCTGTAGCAGGCTATAAACTGGAAGGCAGTTTTACCCACTGTTAGTTGCACATGGGTAGTCTCTGATGCTTCGTGCTGTGCCACCAACCTGGAGGTGTGGGTATCTTTGACGAATATTGATAACTCCCCCTCCTTTTGTGGTTCGGTCCAGGTTTTGGGGCCGAAAAGCATGGGTATGAGGTATAACCTGGTAGTGCTGGGGTGCTCTCGGGAACCTTGAACCAGGTTTCTGTTACTGCACAGATATCGATGTTCTCCATGCTAAGGAGAGTTTCGAGTGCGTGCATCTTGAGGTTTAGACTTCTAGCGTTGAGTAGCATTACTCTTAGTTTCTTATCCCTTGTGATACCTATGGAGGTGGGTTTGTTTTTTGAGCCTTGCCTAAAAAAGGCACTATGGGGGAAGCAAGAGCCTTTGCCAATATCCGAAAGCCCAGGGGTGACAGGTGCAAGCCGTCCCTAGCGAAGCATCGTGGCTTGTCGAGCATGTCATCCCAGGCTGACAGGTATTGGTTCCCCTTTTAATGACACCAATACTTAAGCCAATTGTTGAAATTGATCATCTTGTCTTCATATTGTGGCATCATTCTTGGTGAGGGTAAGATGCTACTCAAGGTCAGGGTCATACAGGCCTGGGCTACATGCTCAGAGAGCTCCTCTATGTCTCTTTTCATGTAGTCCAGGGAGGTACGTCTCAGGTCATTCACACCAGCATGGACAATGACCGAGTCATATTTGTACTTGCCTTGGAGTGACCTGAGTGCTTGTGTTATGTGGCAGATCCTAGCGCCCGACAGGCAGCTCACCGTGACCTTCTCCTTGTTCAGCCTGGTGAGCGGGACGTCAGTGTGCCTGACGATAGAGTCACCTATTACAAGTGTATCAGGTGTGTTGTTTAGCCTTAAGGGCTGTGCCTGTTCGGCGCACTGGCTTTGTGAGCTATGTGTTGCACGTGTTTTGTTTTGGGGTAGCGGTTGCTTGGGTGTCTGCTTTGGAGGTCTCTGCTGCTTAGGCAGATTTTTATTTAGAGCCTCCAAGTATGTTTTTGTGTGTTTATGTGTTTGGTTTGCTGTCGTGGTAGGTCTATGTGAGACTGGAATTGTAGTGAGTGTGGTTTCCTTCTCCTCCTGACTGGTTACGCCAGTACTGAGTTGAGAGAGCTTAGCCTCCAGTTTGGCTATATGGTTGCAACTCTCACGTGTGTTGGAATTTGTTGGGAGGAGGAGAGGGTTGTCTGTGTACATGAGGCAGTTATAACATTGCCTCAAGATTCCCAGATTCACCAGCTAGACAGGAGAGGAGATTGACAACTGACCTTTGGACATGCTAGAATAGTATTGGGAATTCCTTTATAATTGAAAAAAGGGCCAATGGGGAACAAGGTACTCAAGGGGAGTTTGTGAGGGTGTAGTGCTTTTAATTTTTTAGTGCTGACTTATATAATTGCTTTAGTGAGCAAGTGCCAGATAACTTAAATGCAATGTGTTACAGGTAACTTAAATGCAAAAACGACAAACAGTAACTTTCTTTCAAGTGAAACAAGGAAATAAGTACAGTAAGCAATGCAGATATCACTAGGGATCCACAGAAGTGCTGAAAAGCTGCATTTTAGGTGGAATTAGCATTTCAGGGAAATAACAAGCAAACAAACAACAAGCATACAAACAAAGCTAGATTCAGCAGGCCTGGATCTAGTCTATGCTACAGCAAACAAGGTGTACCAATTTCAGTAAGAAACAGTTCAAATATTCAGGCACTATAAGCCTTTAACCAGAAATTCCCAGCTCAGAAGGGCAGAGTCCAGCCTCTCCTCCCACAAGAGTGCAGACCACAAACCTTCTTAATGTAAAACAACTGGTCTGAAGCCCAAGTGCTTAATCCAAAAGACTTAGAATGATAGCTGCACTTTAATCAAGTTACTACCAAGCAGTAATAAATACAATTGAATACTTTAAAGAATGCCTGGATTAGTGCTCAAGTTATACAAACAAAGCTAGATTCACATGTCTGGCATAGTAACTGACGGTGCTCCAGCTATGGTTGGAAAGAAGGAGGGACTAACAACACTGATGGAAGAAGACACAAAACAGATCAGTAATCTGCATTTCATGTAGTACCACTGCATTATACATCAAGAAAATTTGTGTGCACTGACTTTAAAAATGGAAAATGTTATGAATGTTAATAAAACAATAAATCTTATAAGATCCAGAGGATTAAATCACTGCCAGTTTCAAGAGTTTCTGAATACGTTGGAAACTACCTATGGAGACATTGTGTACTTTACTGCAGTAAGGTGGTTAAGTCGTGGTAAAATGCTGAAACGTTTCTATGATTTGAGAAATGAAATAAAGTGCTTTATGGAGTCAAAAGGAAAGCCTTTACCCAAATTTGAAAATGCAAACTGGATGGCTGATTTAGCATTCTTAGTAGACATCACTGCTCATTTAAACTACCCGAACCTGCGCCTCCAAGGTGAAAATCTGCTAATAAATTACATGTTTCAAACAGTGACAGCATTTGAAGTGAAACTGAAATTATGGTACTGTCAGGTTAAGAATAATAACTTCATTTACTTTGAAACACTGTCTGAACAAAGCCATGTAAATACTGAATAATATGCGGCATTAATTAATAGTGTATTGCAGGACTTTGGGAGCAGATTTCAAGATTTCAGTAAACACCAACAGCATTTCATTATATTTGCTACTCCATTCTCAGTTGAATCAACATGTTGCCTGCAAACCTGCAACTGGAATGCATAGAATTGCAGTCAGATATACAACTTAAAGAAAAATTTTTGCAAGTATCTTTATTGGACTTTTATAAGTTGTACCCGCCTAAAGAAAAATATCTGTCACTTCATGAACATGCCCTATTCATGACATCTCTGTTGGGGAGTACGTACATTTGGGAGCAATTTTTTTCTCGTATGAAGTATACAAAAAATAAAATCGGAACTAAAATTTCAGATGAGCATCTTGAAAATACTCTTTGCATTGGCAGGGAATTGTTATGGCTAGGCTTGTATAGGCCCTAGAGCTGATAGCCTAGTACCAACCTATGAACCTATGAACTACCTCTATCTAAACAGATATAGACGCACTGGTATCACAAAGACAGGCTCAGTCTTCACATTAAAAAGGTTATGCTCATAATGTTTATTACACAAAAGAACAATCTTGATTTGACAGCCTAAACTTCCTGATATAGACACTTTACGAAAATATAACAAAAAATAGGACCAATATGTTTGAATTTTGTGAAGGTCTGTGCCTGGCTGCACCCCTGTGAACAGGTTTCATGAACAAACTTTAACACTACTAATAAAGTCAGTTATTTGTTGAAATTTGTGAAGACCCCTTTCAAATTTTCAGCAAACATTGGGAAACAACGCAAGTTGGAGACATATAGTGATCTAAGGAAGAAGTACAAAAAGGTGTTATCTGATGATGCTATGCCTCATAGAGTGGATCTGTACAAGTCGTCAGCTGAAATGTGCACTCATGCATATTGGAGAGGCAACTGCAAAAAAGCAGGTGTGTGATTACCTTGTGAAATTGGAGTGTGTTGTCGCATATTATCATGTTCTTTGTGGCTCCGTAGTAAGTGGATGAACCAGACGTGTTCTACCATCTGTTAGTCAGTGGAACAAATGTAAAAATACAAATTGTTCATTTTTTTAGAAGTAAAGATGGACAAAGAATTGTAGATCTCATCATTCCTGCAAGCTGTGCGTCACCACTGATAACCTTCTTTCATCTTTCCTCTTTAGACCAGCCTCACCAAATGGCAGTGCAAAAGCAACAGATGTGGCAGCAGCTTCATCCACAGAGTATTCGGCTCTTTATCAATGCTGCAGAGTGATGAAAAGCAGATACTTTTGCTGTGGATTACTTGACATTGCCAGATGTATTCATGTATTGCATAATTTCAGGGACAGGTTCCAAAGATATTATGTAATGTGCATTTCAAAAGGAGTGCTCAGTTTGATAATACCATTTAAGATGGCAAATAGAAAACTGTGGGAACCATTCACAAAGTGAAATTGCTTGTTTGGAGTACTGAAGGACAAAGAATTGTAGGTCTCATCATTCCTGCAAGCTGTGCATCACCAGTGATAAACCTTCTTTCATCTTCAGACCAGCCTCACCGAATAGCAGTGCTACAGCAACAAATGTGGCAACAGCTTCATCCGCAGAATATTTGGCACTTTATCGATACTACACAGTGACAAAAAGCAGAGGTCCAATATCCTAGTAGTGACCAGGAGTGGCCTTGGGTCAACTGGTGCCCTAAGCAAAAGGGCTCCACGGTACTCCCACCACACTACTCAGTGCCCCCATCCTGGTCTACCTAACCCAAATAAATACTGGAAAAGTGCCCCTACTAGACTGGCTGCCTAGTTGGCCTATGCCTAAGGCCGGCTATGGTAATGACGACATACCTACTGCAATGGAATTGGAAACAGAAGAATACATCAGCACCTTGGATGACATATGGACATTAAGGACATGACAGTAGACATGTCATGGACATCTTTAAGAAACCAGCAAAATCAAGAGGTATGATCTCATACAAATGGAAGGATTCCATACCTGTTATTAATTTTTTTTTTTTTACAAATAAACTAAGATATTAGAGTTAGCTGTTAGATTAAGAATTAGAATTAGATTAGAATGAGACTTTGAATTTTCAGGCAAATATTAGGCATTTATTACATTTATTCATTGTTCAAATGCACCTATAGTACAGCCAGGAGGTCAACTTTGGTAGCCTGTGACAGCGAAACAGTTAACTATATGATATATTTTATATCCGGCCCCGAGATGATTTCTGTTCACTCAATGTGGCCCCAGCAAGCGAAAAGGTTGGGCACCCCTGCTGTAAAGTATCATCATGTGGCAAATCATCAGATGCCTCCTGTTCCACCTTTTTCTCCATAGTTTAGAGAATTATTCTTCCATCATGCTATAATATTACCTGTGTTGAATTTTCTACACTAACTCCTTCATTTTGCAAGTAACCCCTAACTTCAGTTTCTGTTTCTTTAACTTCTCCATTTCTGATCCTGTTTTTACTTGTCCTTGTGTTTTCTTAATGTTTATTGTGAAATTTTCCATATCTGGCTCCCTTTGCATGTATTTCACTTCAAATATCTTTGGTGCCGATTTTCTGTATTGATTAGTTTTGCTTTCTCCTTTATTTAAGTATTGCACCATAACGGATCTGTTTTTCTTTTCTGTGCCCATATTTCTTCTCAGATGTCTCCCATTCCACTTGTTCCCCTTAATTTGGGAACTCCTTGTTCCATCAAATTAAGGCAAAATGCATTGGATTTTATACAGTAAATCCTTCGCTTTGCAGATAATCCATAACTCCAGTTTCTGTTTGTTCAAACTTCTGCCTTACTAATGCACTGCTCTATTCCCTCATTTCTTTCCTTGTTTTTTTTTTTTTTTTTTTTTTTTATTGTAAAACTTTCCATATCTGGATATCTTTACTTATATTTATCTTCAAATATATTTGGAGGGTTTTTTTTGTATTAATTAGTTTTGCTTTCTTCTTTGCATAAATGTTGCACCTTATCAGATTGTTTTTTCCCATGTTAATGTTTCTTTTTTATACCTTTGAAAAATCTCATGGTATATTTTCACTCTATCTGTAGCTTCTGTTTTCAGGTGGCCCAAAGTTTCTTTGTCTGTGTAATGTTTTTCATGGATCTGTTGTATTACTGAAAGCAAATTTGCATTTGAAGCTTTTGACAGTTTTTCTTGTGCAAGTATTTTTCTTACCTCTAATTTGTCTCTTAATCTTTCTGGATATTGTATATCTGGAAATTCTGGACTTCTTTCATAATAGTAACAATACATAATTTCTTATTTATCCTCAGTAGTTCACTCTGTCATCTTTATGGCTTTTTTGGCCTGTTAGTTTTTGTGGACTGCTACTTCTACAACAGGGGGACAACCCTCCTCTGACTGTGACCTAACCCCATTGCAGGAATGTTTGTGTCTTGAGGATTCTGCACTGATATTTTTAAAGCCCTGGCACCAGTGTGAACACCAGGATTGGGTATTTGTTTTATTCTGGGACCTGTGTACCCAGGGGTCCTTTTTATTGTTTAACCTAACCGTCTCCATGATATATATATATATATATATATATATATGGTATATATGATGCATTCTGTATATCACTGTTGTCTTGGTAAGATTTTGTAAAAACAGTGTCCATGGTATGAAGGTACTAACCAAGACTCAAGGCTAAATTCAGTTCCAGCAGTACTACTCTCCTTTCTTTGCTGATTTCCTCATTTCCCCATTCAGACCTATGTTTATCACTGAGGTATTTAACATGATCTCAAAGAACCTAGGCTAATTATAGCAACAAAAAAACGGCAGTAAGTTCACATAGGCTATCGTCCTGTAGAGGTACTAAGAAACCTCAGAAAGAGTCCATGAATAAAAAGCTTTCTTAAAACAAATTTAATAGAAAAAAAAGTTAGAAACAGAACAAAAAACGTCCCTTCCTTGAACATACGATAAGCGCTTTCGATTAAATCTTCCTCAGATCGTAATAGAACATGGGGCAGATGTTAACTTAAATAAAAATTCATCAACCAATCCAGGAACAATAAAAGTGAATTGAGCCAATGGTTTTTGGAATCACTCCATGTGTTTTGCATAAGCAGGGCCAATAATTTACGCTTATTAGCAACACACCTACTAGCTATATTGTAATCCAATTGCTATGTTAAATGCAAATTAGCTGGAATGGATAGCCAATTGGCATTTTCAAAATGCGGCAATCTCCGATCTCAATATAGTTTGCTAATAAGTTCATATGATGTCAATGAATTAAATAAACCATGTAAAATCAAGATTACGTATAAAAATGACTAATGTTAATGTTCTCATATTATTCGCATAACCATATTTTCTTGAATGGATGAAAAACATAAGTAGACTCACGAGTGAGTTAATCCAGCATATATGTATGTTAAGCCAATGGCTTCCACTTGTTAGCCACACACCTCCTAACTACTTTGTGATCCAATTGTTATTTTGGCTGCAGAATGACTTAACCAAATAGCCAGTTTGAATTTTCAGAGTATGGCAATCGCTGATCTCAGTATAATTTAGTGGTAAGTTAATGTGATATTAGTAAATCAAATTGGCAATATAAGAATAAAGATTGCATATATAACAATTAATAATTATGTTCTCGTGCTATTCACATAATAAAATTGTCTTAAATGGATGAGAAACATAAATATAAGAGAACACATAAATAACTCAGTCAAGTTCATGGTCAAATCTCCTTTTACGTCAATTGGATAAAAACTAGCCAATCCAGGCTCTCAAAACATGGGAATCACCAATCATATTTTCTGTTCATTAGTCTAAAGTATCGTTGTTAATCTACCACCTTGATGTATATAAGTCATGTGCAAAAATTACTAATGATTACTCCATACTGGCCGCTTGCTCTAACTGTCTTGAAAAAATATGGATGGTAAGGAAGACAAGTGTCTCAAACAGTTCTGTAGTCATATGCCTTTTGACATCAGCTATAAGGAGAAGGCAACCAATCCAAACTCTCAAAATACAGAAGCCACCAATCATGTTTAATATAGTATTATCAATAGTCGTACTTTAAGACCTGACAAAGTCAAATGCTGATGTGTATCTCTTAACCCCCTATGATTCATCAGCATTGATTTACATTGAATATTTTCTTTCCAGTATACACGCAACTGTATTCTGTAGAATAATCACGGCTTAATAGCCCCATCCAAAATTTAACCAATGATATGCATCACTAAAAAGCTCCAAATGTTTCCTGTGTAACCTTATGAATTTAATGAACCGATGGGTTCGTATTTATGAAGAAATGTGCACATAAGATCGAGTGACTGGTTATGTCTTATTATACAAAGATCAGATTAAAAAGTTGAAGAATGTGGATGATCAGTCAGGTCTGTCAGAGTGTAGAGGTAACCATCCGCTGTTCGTATATGCCATCTAGTGGCTATTTGATGGCTTTAAATGGAGTGTAAAAAGTCAGCGCTTCGTAATTAATGAGCCTTCATTAAAAGATCTTGGATATCTTATATATAATTTAATGAAGTAAAATAGAGTCATATTTTAGGAAAAAATGTAAATATAGGTTCAAGAAACCAAACTTGTCTCATTACATATAAGCCAAAGGATGGATTTGCCAATCAGAGCTCTTGGATAATGTAAATGTTCGGTCTTTATTAGTGTGAACGGATCTGTGGCCATTCAGAGGCATTTAAAGTATGAAAGATGGTCTTAATAATTTTAACATCATGGATAGTTTCCCATAATTCAATAAGAATTTTATATTGAATGTTAAGTATAAACAATCATTAGAAGTGTTTATAGTAATTGCTTCAATGGCCAATAAGCATCATCAATATGTATGTTCAGTAAAATCTTATGTAAGATGTTAGAGTTCAACTATAAAGGATCCTACGATAGATATCAAATTTAATCGATCAATAATAGGTCTCCTTCATAAGAGAAAGAAAACTTCTCATATTGCTAGCAACATGTAAAACTAATATCTGGCAGATATCAGATCATAAAATGAACTGTTCAGTTCATCATACTATTATTTAATAGTCGGTCATCTCATTTTCAAAATAGGCTTTAGAGGGGTAATACTATTTAAACCTGGCTGCTGGTCAGCTCTTAAATTGATTATCCATTTTGTTTCTCTTCTTTCAGTTATACTTTCAATGTCTCCTTTCCATGGACCTACATGAATAATTTCAATAACTTTATATATGAACGAATGGCATTTGTTCTTATCTATATGAGAAGCCAAAGCATTATGCAAATCTTTGTTGTTGATGTCTCGTTGGTGCCTTTGTATTCGTTTTTTAAATATCTGATTAGTCTTACCAATATAAAATGACGAACAGAGTTTACAAGTGGCCAGCTATATTACCTTGTTGGTTGTGCATGTTGCCTTGACATCAAAGATATATTTCCTATTCGTTATTGGGTGTTCGAATTGATTGCTACTATCTATAAGGTGGCAAACATTGCAATTGCCACACATAAAGGTGCCCTTTGACTTTTTATTGGATTTCTTTTTTGATGACTTGTACACAGTAACCTTTTTATATTCTTTTTGTTTTTGTAACTAAATTGTGGTCTTTCACCAGCATTGTCCTTTAGCTGCGGATCTTGTGTTAATATCGGCCAGAACTGTTTAATCACTTGTTGAACTTGATAATTATCAGTACTGTAGGTTATGAGAAATCTAATTGTTACATCGTCATTCTTATGACTGTGGCTTCGCTCTCTGATTGTAGGTCTTAGATCTTGTTCTTTATATCCTCTTTCTTTGAGATTCTTTTGTAATAGTTGTATCTCTCTGCTCCGTGTGGTTTCCTGGTTGCAACGTTTATGGATCCTATTGATTTCATTGGTCATGATATTTTTTGTGATGTGTCTGGGATGCATGCTACTCTTCAGTAGGTAGTGATTCCTCCATGTACTTTTCCTATGTAGTTCAATATCCAGGTTGCCTGTCTCATTAAATTTGATGTTAACGTCCAGGAAACTTACAAGGTGTCTAGAATAATTTGATGTGAATGTCAGAAATGATGTGGTAGAATCAAGGTATCTATGAAACTGTTCAAATCGTTCCATGTCTCCCTTCCATAAAGATGAACAAGTCATGCACATGGCTAACGATACTATTAATACAAGGAACAAAGGAAATTTTGCCAGCTTGGACTTTATCCATGGGATGAATATCAGCAATGCAGAAACCAGCTTGAATCCTTTACTGAATCTACAATTTGATTCCAGTGATGTAAGAACAGTGAACAACACACCTGAAGACGTGGATAACTCCAACTTTGATGCAATATTCAAAGATGTTGAAACCGTAGCTTTTAAGTTAAAAAGATTAACTTGGCAGTGGTATCATTTAGAAGCATGCCTGCATCATTGAGTTATACCCATGGGCATGCGGGTCAAATGTATGCCTAGTTATGGGAATCAACATCCTGTCTTGCTAGCAAGCTGGCAAGCCATCAATCTTGAAACTAGTTTTCGATACATAAAGCTCTTATTGGAATATTTTAAACCAGAAGAAGATAAGATTGCACAACAGATAAAAGAGAAACAGGCTGAATTACAAAAAGTAAACTTAACTTCATATCAGATAAATAAACTGGAAACTTTGCAATTTAACTTGAACATCTATGAATCTAAAATAAAGGAACAGAAAATCAAGAAATTAAATAGGGATGTTTTGGATCTCAAGCATGGGTGGATCTTTGAGTGGCCTAGAGAGGATTATACAGGATAACAAAGATTTCATCCTTTACCTAATAAGAGAACAAATCCAGTAACCAATTATCAACATCAGCTGTCAGCCTGTCATATATTTGTATGTTTTGCTTGGGAAGGCAATTATAAACATTTTCACTAACTGAATAACACAGTAACAATTAGACCATATTGACGATTTACAGGTTGTTATAGAATTACCCATAAACCAATTATATTGATCGGTTCACTTCAGGTCAATGAAAACTATTGCTCACCATTGATTGAATGAAAGTGACAAGTGATCTTGGCCATATTTACTTATTTCCATGCAATTATTCTTTCGTGTCTGTGTCAGAAAGGTCAGTAACATGGGAAAACACTGTATAGGGCCAGCCTAAAGAGATTAGAATAAGTAATTCATATTTTAGCAGTGAGCTGTCAGCAGTACATCAAAACAATGTGATAGAAATATGCCTTCCAAAAATGCTATCTCAAGTAGATATCAACACAACTGAACTGCTCTAGCCTCTCCTATAATACATAATGTGACTGACATTCTTGTACATTTATCATTTGCCATTGTAGCAACACCACACTTCATAGTAATGTTCACATTTATAAGTGTATCCTGGCTCTTCTGAACAGTCATAGAGTAATAACCATGTGAATTGTAAATGGCTAGCATTTTATTTCATTTCTTCACTTATTGGTGAATAATCTTGGAAGCATTGTAGATATTGCAAGCTAAAACTTTGCCATTTAGTGTTTAATAACATTATTATTAAACTGCATCTATAATTGTGCTAATGCTTTAGAAAGTGAATGTACAAGACCTTTAGAAACAATATACGCCTGCCAAATAGCATTACAGTTAGGTAGGTTAGATTGTCAAGTTCACATCCTACTGGCCTTCACAAAGTTTGATTATCTTAGCCTCACAATGATTATTTTCTATGTCCCATATATGCATCAGTTATTACTTTTGAAAGAAAGTAATGACTGACTGCCTTCTAAATATAAGGAAAAGCAGCATATTCCATAGGTTCATAGGTAGTTACTAGACACACAGTCCATGAGACCATTTAGGAGCCTAGTCCAAATTTCCAGTTGCCCCAAAGCACTGTCTGGTTAAGTGACTTGCTCAAGGGCACACAGTAGACAAATGAAGGCAAATGTAATCTTTAGCTATTGCCAGTTAGCACAGTCTATCATTTTGTGAAATTGCTCCCCTTCAACTGCTTACATTTACTGGCCATCCCACTGTATTCATAGAGCCAGAATAGTAAGTGTCTACCGCCTTCCAGTCTGTCTTGCTGTTTTAAAACGAGTGTTCCTCCCTTTAGATTGCTAAAGCTTGAGTTACCCCCTCTTTCATATCTAACTGCTTAGTGCACACTGCAACTCTTAGGTTATTAACCTATTTTTCCATCTTACCTTTAAAATCTGCAATATGTAGTCCAAGACCACCAAGTACTGGAGAGCCTACATTCTGCCTTTCAGTAGCCATCTTGAGATTAGTGCTTCTGTTTTGCTGTGATGACAGAAGAAGCACAGGGGCATTGTTTCCTGAAGACTGACGATCACCAGAAAGACTGATAACTGCTTCATATGTACACCCCCCCCCACTTAGTTGCAAACCATATACTTTTGACATGACTTTATATTCTCACCACAAATGTCTATTCAATAAAAAAGGGCATATTGTCATGGATATGATCTTTCCCACTATTTCTGTTACCAGCAAGGTGGATATGGGAATCCTGAGGCAATACAGAAATTGCATCATGCTTACTGACTGGGATGATATGGGCAGGTGCCAGCATAGCTAGCTGGAGTTTTGTAAAGAATGATATGTCCTTTGAATATCAAACTGATTTTATACAAGATGCTTGTGTTACAAATGTATTAGAACTGTATGTCATGTATATATCAAATTGATTTGTACAGATGCTTGTGTTGAAAATGTATTTATAAGGTTTGCTTGTGTTCAAACGTATCAACAGTGCAGCCTGATGAAATGAAGAGAAATATACATGTATTATGGTAACTGAATTAAATGTATATGTTTTATTAGAGAACACTGAGACAGCAAGGCTTAACAAGCTGGCTTATTTTAAGAAAAATAAGGGAAATGTAAATGAGCTGTTAAACCATTAAACTGGCTCCCCACAGTGCCGAATAGTACCAGAGATGGTGGGTCTGGGAGAAGCCCTTGGTCATTAGCTCAGTAAGGAGAGGGGAGGCCCCAGGCACTGCCATAAACATTTGGATGTGTATTGTGGCAGTCTGTGCTAAATTCCTGTCTCAGTTTCAAAGGGGAATACTGTGAGAACCTAGAGTCAGGTGACCAAATGAGGTCATTCTGACAGCCCTCTTAAAATAATATTTTAGATATTAAAAAGAGAAATCTCAGAGTATAGAGTATTCTGTTTGGAAAGCCTGACTAGAATGACCCTCACCCACATCATCTTGCCTCGTGGTAGTAAGTAACTTAACTAGGGACCAGTAAGTTTTCTAGATTCCATCAGGAATATAGTGAAGCTTAGTTTGCAGAGTATTTTCTTTGTTTGTATGAATATGTCCAGCAATGTTAATTTCAATATTTTCTGTGATTTGAACTCTCTGGTTTACTGTAAATATACATTCAGTATTTTCATGCTCTCTTATTATTAAATATATTAAACTTTTATTGTGGTTGGTCCTTGCAGAAAGTATTTAACCTTTGAGAGTACTTATAGTTACTTGGTCACACTGTGTTGGCCTAGTCATCTTAGTGAATTACTACCATTTGTATTAGTATTAATATTACACAGTGTAATTGGATACCATTTGTAAGAGCCTTATAGTAACTGACTGGTAGCAGTGAATCTGTAGTGTGAGCAGAGTTGGTAAAATGGGTAATCTATGCCAGCCTTCCCCGTGTGTCTGTGTGTGTGAAAATTAAATCTTAGACTGTGTGTGTCAGCTACTTGAGGCAGGGACACAAAGCACTGGGCTTATAGCGAGGGTGCTGAAGGACTTGTCTTGGACACTCAGCTGAGGGCCTAGCCCTACAGCTGTACCAGTGGGGGGTCTTATTGGGGACCTGGAGGGAGATAGATATAGAGAAATCCAGACCCCGGGCTGTGTGTGTGCTTCCTGTGTGCTCATAAGGGAAATTGTACTTGATACAGAGAGGTCTGCATCTGGAAATATTGAGTGTATCCATTTGTATACCAAGTGGATGTCCCTCTTCAGTGTTAGTGGTGAGGATTCAGGCTCTTTGATTGCTGGTCCAGTGTGGGGATGTCACATATTGGTGGCCATCACATATTGGTAACAGTGGTGGGCATCACGCTGAGAACCAGCTAATTCTCAGACAAACAGATATGGTATGTGAGAGATATATTTACACAATGTCACTGAATGCAAAGCTGTCGTATAAGAGCACTCCTGATGTCAGTCAGGTTGCTGTACACAGACTGCACCTATCATATACATTTCAAAACAGACACATAGACACACACATGCTGAGGCACTTAAATGTAGCCTTCTTAAACTTCAAAGACCTCCTAGACAAAGCATACATAGCAGATGCCCTCAGCAGCCCCAAATGCACTCGTTCAAAACAACACTCACATCAACACATACAGCCACATCTCATGGAGCCTGTGCTTCTAAGCCCACAAGGCAAGCAACCTTACAATCCAACATTCTGGCCATTAGAGACTCCCTTCTGAGACACATTGATGTCCCTCTCACCATGCAGTGTAAGGAGAGAGAGTCACAGTCAGTTGCTTATCGGGGGCCAAGATGTGCCATATTACGCATGCACTCAGGTCATTGGACCACAAGTTCCAGTATGACTCATTCATAGTCCATGTGGGTGTTAATGAACTGAAATGAGATATACTTTCCTAGACTATATGAAGAGCGACATCCTGGTGCTCTTGGAATACGTGTCCTGGGTTGGTATGAGCCTATCATTGAGCAAAATTTTATCTTCTGCAAGGATGATTCCACAATATGAACAGTAGATGACTGACTTTAATAATTGGCTTAATTTATGGTGTCATTCTAATGGAGTCAGCATGGAAATAGATGGTCAGCAGACCACACTGTTTTCTACATATGGTCTGCAACTTTCCCCTCTAGGCTTTTGAATATTAGCTAAAACATTGACTACCACCATAGTGCTTTCTTTGGACAATGCCAAACTGAAAGTACTTCCAACATAGCAAATCAAAACCAAGAAAATCTAAAGCTGTTACTGCTCAGTGGTAGGAGTCTAAATAAGAAAGTCCCTACAAGTTCTCATCCTAAAAAATGCTGAAGTCTGTTCAGTCACTGAGATATGGTTTAAAGCCACAGAGAGCACACCGGCAGTGCAAGGCTATAATGCCTTCCACACGTTTAGTCCAACTATTATGCAGACAGACACTAAAGGTGGAAATGTCTTGATTTACATCAAAAATAAATATACCTCAAGGCTGGTTAAACAAGACTGTACTTGAGTTTCTCCACATTCAAATCTGAATAGGTAAAATCCCATGACACTTCCTAGCAAGATATAGGTTCCCTTCTGTGACCCTTGAAACCCATAACATGTATTTAAGCTGGTTGGAAACACACTCAATACAAACCAAAATCATATTCACGTCACTATTAACTGGGAATCGTATATGACACCAAACATGCAGGCACAGGGATTCCTGAATTTGTAAAAACAAACTCCCTGGACCAGATTGTCACTATGTCAACCAGGGGTGCAAACATACTGGACCTGGTCCTCATTAATATGGGAGAGTGCTGCACACCCTGTAGTATAATGTTGTCTCCGGTAAAGTCAGACCACAGAAATCGACTCCTTTTAAGTAAAAATAAAACCTGGAACCCTGGCTAACCCTGGGATGTTTAAGAACTACTCTAGGACTGACTTCCTACTATCAAATGTTAACCTGGCAAAATTACAAAACCCCATAAACACTGAGAACACTGCTGCCTACTTGGAACGGTTCCTGGAAACCCTATATAAGCATATTACTAGCTGCACAGAGGCAACTGTACTCGCCAGGAAGAAGTACAGAACCAACTCAAAAAAGAAGCCACCCTGGTGGAATCACAACATCAATAGGCTGTACAACAGAAGTAAAAAAAATCATGGCAAAATTTGAAGGCGTAGCACCCAGCAGGATAAAAGCATGTTCGTCGACCTTAACGTCTCAGTGGACAAATAGTCTACCAAAGTCACATTTGTGGTAAATTAGGCCTTTCAGGCCAAGGACATCCGTAAGGTATTCTTTAGCTAGTCCACAACCTCAAAGACAATGCACAGTTGTTTGCAGAGCCCATTGTTAATGGAGCCACTTATACTAAGCCAGAAGATACAGCAGACCTACTGGCAGACAAATTTGGTTCTAACTTGACCCCTGAATTCTCCTCAACCTCCACTCGGGAAATATCATAAAATATAGCTCCCCTTACTATTACTAGGGAACAGGTCTTCAATGCTTGCTCTAAGATCAACAACACTGCAAATGTGGGCCCAGACAGTATCTTAGGATGTCTTCTAAATAGCGTGAAACTTAAGCTATCAGGCCCTCTCAAATTGCTATTTCACTGTAGCCTCCAAACAGGCTTTGTGTCTCATGAATGGGGAACAGCAACAGTCATCTCTCTCCACAAAGGTAGACCCCTTGAAACTACAGCTCCATAAGCCTCACTTGTCCCATATGCAAAGCCATGGAAAGAATTATCAGGGAAATGATCAGTAATGACATAGGAAACCTCCAAACACTGCACCCAACCAAGTTTGGTTTCATGAAGGGCAGGTCATGTCTACTCAACTTGGTGGACTTTCTAAGAAGGTCATCAAAGCAATGGGTGAAGGCAGAATGGTTCACACTGCCTACCTTGACCTGGTCAAGGCATTTGACACAATACCCCACTCAGTCATTGTTAACAAACTCAAGAGATTAGGTATAGACCCTTATGTCACCAAGTGAATAGCCAGCTGGCTCAGGAACAGGACTCAGGATGTTAAAATTGCAGAGTGTACCTCTACAAAGAGGCCAGTCACAAGCTGAGTTCCTCAGGGATTGGTTCTGGGGCCACTCCTTTTTGGCAAAAGGGCCTCTGGCTGACTAGATTTTCAGATGATTGCAAATTTGTAGGAGCAGTCATAGAATCCCCCACCAACACTGATATTTTCCAAGAAGGACTGACACAGACAAATAACTTGTGTCAGAGCCATGAACTAAAATTAAGTGCCAGGAAATGCATAATAGTATCCTTCAGGAAGTCGTATTGACAACACACCCTAACAGTTCACCATAGTCAGGGACATGGGGACACGCACAGACAGTACTCTAGCTTTTGACCATCACTTGTTTACAGTAGTGAGGAAATCATTCTGTGTTGTACAACTTATAAACAGAGGTATGGCATTTAGATCCAAGGAGATGGTTGTTCTGCTGTATTCAGCATCCATTGGATGTATCATTGCTTACAATGCCCCCTTGGTATGTACTTAACCAGGCACATCCAACAATTGGAATGTCCACAGGGTTTCCATACTAAAAGAATACAGGGTGTAAGTAACATGTCCTGTGCAGACCACCTCAAAGCCCTATCCCTGTATTCTGTCTCTTACAGGCTGTTGTGGGGAGATCTATGGCTAGCATACAAGACGTTGTCAGACCCCAACCTCGTGGACCTCCTGCATACCTTCAAAACAAACATCACCAGAATTAACAATTATAAAGACATAAACATTACCTGTGATATAAATCAGACCTGCTAGAGAGACAGATATGTATCCCAGAGACTAGCCCTTCTCTGGAACAGGCTCTCCATCCATGTGAATGGAGTTCTTTCCTAATACAATTCAAGTGTGACTTGGACATTTGTATGGGGAACAGGAAATTCATCCCTGGTTTGGCACCTGTGTCTCCAATGGACACAGGCAGCCTCTAAATGGTTCATCTTCCAGGCCCCTGCTTGTAAATGTTTCATCTCCCATAAATGGCCATTAGCCTAGTACACAGAATTACTCATTACAATTCATAGTCTTAATCCTCTGTACTAACTGCCAGACATAATCTTCTAAAATTCTGTCTAGTCTGTTTTTCTTATTTTATGTAGAGTTGGTGTATAGCTTTAGTGTAAAGTTCCCTGATCTGGTGTTAGCTCCTTTGGTGGTGTGTTTTACTCATAGACTTTCAAATACAAGAATCAAGCGTTGCCTCATAGACTCGGCGGAGGTCCTTCTCTAATTAGCATAATGTAATGGTAGTTGTTGAGTCTTTCTAAATAGTTCATATTTTTCAATGCTGTCAACTTGCTACTTAGAAATTTTTATTGTACCAGTTTCAGCTTCATTCAGATAACTTGTTCAAAGGCTACAAAATGTAGTATTGTGCTTGATAATGGGTGTGATCTGTGAAGTATAAAGTGGTACAGTGACTGGAGTAATTAGAGAGGCCCTTTGCAATTAAATGAGCTACAGCATGTGCTTTTCTGACTTTGGTAGATGTACAGTGGTCAGTTTAAAATGTATTCAGTTTTGTCTCTAGATGATTGACTGTCCCAGTGATTCTGAAATATATCTAACACAATCACCTTTGCACTCCAGCAGGTATACCTTGTAGTGAGATGCATCCCAAGGTTGATTAATATTAATTAATTATTTGGAGTATTGCTGCCCTGATCACATTCTGCCCAAGGAAATGACAACCCCAGAGAAGAGAGAGTGAGTGTCCTGCAGTCATGGCTGGGACAGACATTAAAAAAGCAACCAAGTAAGCAGCATGGATGCACCTAAATATGGGCACATTTACTACATAACTCACAGTGGAAAAGCTTGCCACATCAAAGGGCCTACAGCAATGTTTAAATCTATCTTTTGACCCTTAAAGGGGTGGAAATGGGTGTATAGGAAAGTAACAAAGCAATAAAACAAGCGGAAAACATACACAATAAAACAGGAGTAGTAAGAATGGTATGGGGAGTGGGAGGAAAGCATATTTTTCCCAGGAGTATGCAACCAATTTTGTTTTGGGGGAAAGTGTGTTAGAGTTAGAAAAGGGATGGAAAAAGGGTGACATTTAGAAGCAGGAAACACAAATGTATAAAACAATGACAGAGGCTAACGGGGAGGTGCCGACACTCTTGAGATGTCAGTGGAATTATACAGACAAAGGGAGGACAGTGGTGATAGGAGACTTGGACAACAAATGGGAGGGAGATTACACAAAGAAGTAGAATCCTGTGATTCAGGATAGGGTATAAGCCTCCTTTATCCACAGTACTAGGGCTACACCCAGGTAGAAGTCTGTCAGTACCCTAACTACCCTCCCCACTGGGCCCTGCTGTGGGGGAGGGGTTAAGGCAGATCCAGACAGTGATGCAACTTTGGAAGCCATCCTAGGACCCTCTCTAAATGACCAATGAAAGATTCCAGACACTAGTCAAGTCAATTCTTCCCAGTACCTTCTCCAACTCCTGTGCTTACAAGCTGCACCTAGCAGTACCACTGGAGGAACAATGGCACTCCCTTCGAGTGAGCAACCCCCAGAGACCACATTGGAGGCAAACTGCTTGTCCCTTGCCCTATCTGATGAAGGGGGCAGGTCAGGAGCCAAGCATAGTGGTTGCAGAAGGCTGGAACTGGTGGAGATAACTTGTGCAACACCACTGGCATATAAATGGAGAGAAATAAAAGAGCAAACCCACCTCCCTTCAAACAGTAAAATGAAAATATGAAGGACAGTGACAAAGATAGGGCGAGGTGACAATAACCCAAACATTACTATTATGAATTTGACATAGGACATAACACAGCTTACTGGAAATGTATATTATTCAATCAGTAAAGATGATACTGTAACATGTTACAAACTCCTACCTATCTGTATTACACCCTGGCACTATGGTATGATGTGCAGGTGTGTGTGCATTGTCACAGCTAACATTTGCTGAAGAGTGACCTACTATAAGCACATTACAGAAAAGTGGCATCCAGCAGCACTCATAAAATTAAATATATTAATGTAGACATATATGTGTGGAAAAGCATTAACAGTACCCACATGAGCAGGACTGAAGCATGTGAAAATTAATCTTTAGGCAAGGTCGCAGGAACACAACACAACGGCTTCACACTTCAAATGCGAAATAATCCACTGTAGGAAGAACAATAACTCCAAATAAAACAGGAACGTTCTTTATTTCACAATCAGTGAGCGCTTTCACCCATTGAGGGCTTCTTCAGACTGTACAAAATAGGTTGTAAGGCACAGCCTTAAATACTCAAACTAATTGAACAATTAACTCTCAATTCAAAATTTAAAAGGGTAACAATATATTTAACAAATTATTTATAAAACCTCTCTATGTGTGCAGAATTCCTCTATGTGAAAATTAATGGCAAGGATATCACATCCAATAAGCAGTACGGGTCCACATTTATATAACAAAGTAAAACAGCATCCTCTCCCCCTAAAAAATATATATATACAGCTGTCTAGAAAAGCTGGCCACTCACAACAAAATGCAGGCACACAGGCCTATGAAAGTGTAAATGCCTGTATCATGTGACCTGAAAATGGGAAAGGAAAAAAAATATGCATCCAGTTTTAGCATTTCTAAATCACAGGACAGTTTAAATAGCACTTGACTATTACTGTTACTTAAAATACTCTTAACCAATTCTTCCACCAGCTAAGCAGGTTTGCATGACAGTGCCACAGGTCATTGTAGTGGTGCCAGCATGCTCACCAGCAACTCACCAGAGCTCAAGTATGCCACTAGAATCGAACACTTCCCTGGAAAACCTGTGATGGTATCTACTTTATATTGGGGACCCTCACAGAACTCACAAATAAGATGTTCTATGCAACAAAAATCAAAATAATTTGCTTTCTTTGCTGCACCAATGGGGGCTCTGCCAACTTTAATGCCCTTTGAAGACATGGACATTTACCAGGCTTCATTTCAGAGAACAGTGTTAGGTTTCATGTGGTCATGCCTGTTCTGCTTGTATGCACATGATGCACCACATAGGGGAACTTGTTAATTTGACCAGTTTTTGTGCCACCACTGTTTAATACACACACAGCATTGCATGGCATTAAGGTGTTAGTGTATGGGCATGGTGACTGTTTGCAGAATGACTCCTTTGCACCTCTTTAGGTATCTGCAGGCCCTCCCTGTTCTCACTTGGGTTTTCTCTGGGTGCCCCAATTTCCCACATTCCAAAGATATACAGTAAGTGGTTGTGAAACTTTAAATTCCACACAGGTGTAAGTATGTGTATGTGCAATCTAGGAGAAAGACCTTGCAATCTGCTTCCATTTCCTCACTTGCCTTGAAAACTGAAATTCTGGGGGTAGTGGTGGCTGTCCACAGGGTCGTTCTAGGCAGTTGGGTGCAAGTCATAAATGCATAGATTCATGATATATATGCTAAAGACCACTAGGCCCTTATAAGCCTAGACATGCAACCCAAATGTGACCCACAAATTTGATTTATATAGGAGTGATTTACTGACTGCATCTGCCCATCAGAGACATAGGTGCCAGACCATGGGGGTGAATTTCCGATTACCCATCCATTAGTCCAAGTTTAAATAGAGATAAGGAGGAACTTTGCTTCACATGGATGGGGAACCTGTTACAGAGAATGAAAATTATCTGAGAAACATGTCTGTCTCTCCAACATGTCCTATTTATAGGATCATAGGAAGTTACTAGGCTATTGGCCCTGAGGCCCTCATTAGCCTAGCCAAGAGTTTATCCCATGCTTAGACAAGTCAGCACCCCAAAGCCCCTGTCTAGCAGGGACAAAAATGGAATCCAAGGGGTGTATTTTCTGTTTCCCATCCAGTTATCCAGGTTACGCTTAAAAAGGAATAATGAGGTACTCTATTTGGGTCTATATTATGTTCTCAAAGGCCGACAATGTTGAATCTGACATTACTGACACGAGAATAGCGAATGCTGAGAATCTTCAATGCTTAAACAGAAATCTCTGTACGGAGAGATTTCCATTTACTGTAATGGAGTGCAGTCTTGGAGTTGGTATATTTAAGTAGCAAGGGGTGTGGGGGATGCAGCCCCCCACATGGGGGTGCAGATGGGCTTGCCCCCCCTGCTTAAGCCCATTAGGGTACTTTTTTCTTTTTTCTTTGGTCTTGTTGTAAGGTCGATGTTTGAAGGCATCGACCATATGGTGTTCGATGTTTTCAACCATCGATTTTATAATATAGACCCCTCTGTTTGACGTGGAGAGGGAGTGTATTCCACAGATGGGTGAGTCTCTGGGACACAGATCTGTCCTAACAACAAGTCCTGTTGATGTCACATACCAGGTTGAGGTCACACATGCAGGTTACTCAAGTGGAGCTTGACTTACGGATATGCAGCAGTCCCATCAAGGCGGGATCTGAGATTGCTTTGTATGCCAGACAGAGGTCACCTCTGAGGAGTCTGTATGAAAATGAGTACAGGGACAGTAGGGTATATGTTTGAGGCCCTGAATTCTCCTGGTGAGGAACCTCTGTGGTCTGTCCAGCTGCTGCGTGTGCTTTGTGAGGTACATGCCAAAGGGGGCATTGTACTCAATAACTGGCCTTATAAGGGAGGAATACAGGGATGTTATGACCTCCTTGTCCCTGGATGAGATACCCTTACTTATGAGGTGGCCCATGTAGAAAGCTTTCTGTACAACGGAAGCAACATGATGGTCAAAAGTCAGGTTGCTATCAACCTGGGTGCCCAAATCCCTCACAAATGATTGCGTGCTTACGATGTTGTTATTAATGTGATAATATATGGGGATGTTATTCTCCGAAATGGGATGATGATGCATTTTTTGGCATTCAGATGGAGGCCATGTTTCTAGCACCAGTCATTTGTTTGGGTGACACCCTCTTGGAGGATGTCCACATCACTTGAGGAACTGATGACCACACTCAGCTTGCTGTCATCTGCAAACTTGGTCAGCCATAGCCCACTGGTTTTGGCCTGCATGTCAGAGAAATATATCCCAAATAACAGAGGCCCCAAGACTGATCCCTGGGGTACACCGCTCATTATGGGTCTACTGTTTGAGGTGTCTTCCCTTATTTTGATTAGGTGGCTTCTATCAGTGAGCCAGTTTGCTACCCATCCGGTAATATATGGATTGATGCCTAGTTGATAGAGAGTATCTCTTATGCCCGAGTGGGGAATATTGTCAAAGGCTTTGGCCAGGTCAAGGTAGATGGTGTGCACAGATGTCTACTTATCCATGGTTTTGGTGACTGTCTCAAAGAAGTCGACCAATATTTAACAGACATGACCACCCCTTGACAAAGCCAAACTGTATGGGGTCGAGTGTTTAGAGGTTGCCAGTGTCCCTGTTAATGAGGTCCATGATAATCCATTCCATGGCCTTGCAGATCAGGCTAGTTAGGCTGATGGGTCTATAGTTTCCCACATTGGTGGATGCTCCACCTTTGTGTAAAGGGATGACAGTGGCTGTCCACTCGTCTGAGACAAAGCCGGTATTCAGGCTTTGGTTGAATAAGGTGCCTAATGGTACTGCAAGTTCATGCCTGAGTTCATGTAGAATGCAGCCTGGAATTTTATTGAGTCCCATGGAGGCTGTATTTTTTGTCTTTGAGAGGGCAGTGATGACCTGTTCCCTGGGGGGGGGGGGGCAGGTATTGAGGATGTCCTGATTTACTGATGGGGGGACAGAGGGGTGAAGTTTTGCTGAATCTGTCAGCCAGTAGGTTGGCTATATCTACAGCATTTGTGTATGTGGTGTCCTTGACCACCAGTTCTGAACAGATCTGAGTGCCTCCTTTGAGATTACAGACATATGTGAAGAAGGCCACATGAATGTCTCTAGTAGATGTGGCCAATTTGGACTCGAAGTTGGCTTTAGAGGATTTCACTAGTGCTCTTATTTGCTTGCTCAGGCTAAGGAGAGATTGCTTCCATTTGGGCACCTGCTCCTTCTTGGCCCTAGCAGCAATTTCTGTTCTGGCATGAGTAGTTTTTCCAGTGTATGGTTGGGTAGTTAAAGTCACCCAGGATCAGGGTAAAGAGTTGAATATTGATAGATTTGAAGAGGTCTAGACAGCTGGAGTGGGCATCTTGAGTCAAAGTTTTGGGCCTGTAACTAGCTATAATTTGAATAGGGATCTTGTCAATGGTTAACTGCACCTGGAGTGTCTACTGTGCATCATACTGTTTGACCAGCCTGGAGGTGTATGCGTCTTTAATATATATATTGAAACTCCACCTCCTTTGGCTTTGCTGCCCACAGTTTGGGGTCTGAATGTATGATAGGATGAGTAACCAGGTAAGGCTTGGGGTGCTCTCTGCAGCTTTGAATAAGGCCTCTGCGACTACACAAATGTCAGCATCTTCCAGGGTTAAGAATGCTTGCAATGAGTGCAGTTTCATATTTAGACTCCTAGCATTCAGCAGCATGACCTTTAATTTGCATTTTGTTGAAATTTTTATGTTAGTATCGACCTCGTGACTTTTCCTAAAATAGGCACTATGGGGGAGGCAAGGGCCTTTGCCTGAAGCCCAAGTGAGACAGATGCAGGCCAACTCTAGCAAAGCATCCTGGTCTATCGATCATGCCTGAAGCCCAAGTGAGACAGATGCAAGCCATCTCTAGCAAAGCATCATGGTCTGTCGATCATAATCTTCCCAGGCTGTCAGGTACTTGATCCCCTAGAATGACACAAGAAACTAAGCCAGTTGTTAAAGTCAATAATTTTCTGTTTGTATTGAGGCATCATTCTGGGTGATGGTAGAATGCTGCTTAAGGCTAGGGACATACTGCCTGGGACACACATTCAGTGAACTTAATCTTGTCTCTCTTCATATAGTGCATGGAGGTACGTCTCAAGTCATTCACCCCAACATGGACTATGACAAGAGTCACAGCAGTATCTGTTGTTGAGAGACTTGAGTGCGTATGTGATATGGCAGATTCTGGCATCTGACAAACCACTAACCGTGACTTTCTCCTTATCCAGCCTGGTGAGAGGCACATATGTGTGTCTCACAATGGAGTATCCTATGACTAATATGTTGGGTTTATGGTTAGGCCTTAGTGGTTGCGCAACACAGGTGTGTGGACTATGTGTGGTGTGTGGTATGTGGTGTGGAGGGATGTGGAATTCGTGTTTGTTTTTGCCTCTGAGGTCTCCTTTGGGTTTGTTTTTGTTGAGAACCTCCTCATATGTGGGTACATTTTGTGTAGGTGTGGGTGGTGTTTGAGGCTTAGTGATTGTCACAGCCTTCTCAGTGTCAGATATACTGGCTTGTGAGGGAGAGAACATAGACTATAGGTTCTTAATGTAATTGCATCTCTCACAAATTGTGTCCATAGGTGTTAGCAGTAGATGGTTGTCTGTGTACATTGAGGCAGTTGCTATACAGTGTCAGGATGCCCATATCAACCAAGCTGGCAAGACAATCCATATAATCTGAGGGAGAAAGGCCAGGGAGAGCTAAGGGATAGGCCTAAAGCCCAAATGCTTAAACCAAAACTAAGAGGCTTAGAATAACACAATTTAAACAGGCTAAAAAGAAGCAGTAATAAATGCAGCAGAAAAGATGCAATTGAACACTTTAGAGAACTGGTAACAGAAAAAGCAAGATGAAGTAATAGAGTCAGAGGAGTAAACACAAATACCGTAAAAGCAGCTGAATAAAGTGTTTTCTTTTTATAATAGAGTGGAAAGGGAGAAAGGAGGAACAGAAGATAATTCAAGGTTAAGAAACTAAGGGAGGTTGGCCTTCCTAAATGTTCTCTCTGTATTGGGTAGAAAGAGCTAATAAGACTGGACTGGGATTAGTGTCCCAGATGAAATTTACAGTAGGGCCGGGCAACTGCAAAATGACCAAGTTTAAGAACAAGGCAACAACAGGCAGAGAGGGTAGAAAAACTATGCTACAGCTACTAGCCACACTTTCTAGGCAAAAAACACTACATCAATGTTTATCACAGCAGAGGAACAGCAGCACGACACTAAATGAAAGTTTTAAACAGAAAAAGGAGCAAGGAGACTCTAGAGAATGCATTTAACTGCAAACAAACCAGTTATGATACACTCCTTGGCGGGAAAATAAGAACAAGCAAACATATGCTTAACAAATGGAGAAAATGTCCAGTTAATACCTTTCACACAGTGAAACGTAGCTAAAAAAGCTTTACAGTGAGACAGTAACTGAAGTGATTTAACAGGTCCAGTAAGGCAGACAATTGCAGTACAGCAGTGCAGATTAGTTTATAGCAATAAAATGCAGTAAAATGTAGGCAGCAGGTAATCAAAAAGTGCAACAAATGGTAAGAATAAGCAATAACTAGTAAAAAAAAATAAAAAAGCAAGAAAACAGGATTCTTGTTGTTATATATCACAGATCAGAGTTGTGGTCAGTGCCTTTCCTCCATTCAGCTCAGTGTGAATAAGCAGAACCCCTATCAAAGGTAGGGCTTTAGTAGCAGACGGTTCCAACCTGAAATAACTTAAAAAAAAAAGCTCCAAAGAACCAATGAGGTGCTTACGCCAAACCCTAGACCAGCCAACCTTTACCAGCCAGTGGCTAATCAACACGATCCTCTCACTAAAGTGAAGAATGGCTTCTGCTGATCCAAGATGACCTGGAAAATGTACTCAGAACAGCCACTGCAAACAAACAACCAGGCCCAGAGACAGCAAATCTGAAACTGGGCTATGCTACAGCTACTAGCTACTATTTTAGGCAGAAAACACTACAGAAATGTTTATCACAGCAGAACAGCAGCAGTGAAATACTAAACGAAAGATTTAAACAGAAAAGAGAGCAAGGAGACTCTAAAGAATGCTTTTAACTGTAAACAAATCAGTTATATGATATACTGCTTGGCAGGAAAATCACAGCAAGCAAACAGGTGCTTAACAAATAGAGACAGTTTCCAGTTCTTACTGTTCACACGGTGAAACTTGGCTAAAAAAGCTTTACAAACAGTGAGACAGTAACAAAAGTGATTTAACAGGCCCAGTAAGGCATATAATTGCAATACAACAGTGCATATTAGTTTATAGCAATAAAATACAGTAAAAAGTAGGCAGCAGACAATAAAAAGTGCAATAAATGGTAAGAATAACCAATAACTAGTAAAAATAAGAAAGAAAACAGGATACTTATAGTTATGTATCATAGATGGGAGTTGTGGTCAGTACTCCTCCTCCATTCAGGTCAGTGTGAATGTTGCAAGCAAAATGTAGGTCTTTTAATCTATAAATTCTGATGCTGGTTGTTTTGTGGATGTGCAAAGGTTCATCAAAACAGGGTCGGTCTAGGGATACTGTATATGCCAGGCAAAGATCACCTCTCAGAGATTTGTATGATACCCAGTAAAGAGACAGGACATTGAGGTAATAGGACATTGTGTTTACTCTGTGTTTTCTTTTTGTAAGGAACCTTTGTGGACATTCCAGTTGCTGCACATGTCTGATCAGGTACATACCAAAGCGGACATTACACACTATGATTGGTCTGATGAGGGCCGAGTACAGTGGTATGATGACCTCTCTGGACCTAGATGCCATGCTTTTGCTTCCAGGTTGAGCAACATAGAAAGATGTTCTTGCTACCTTGGAAACATGGTCGGAGGTTAGTATCGGAGTTCCCAGATCCCTGACTAGTCAGTCAATTTTTATGGGTGCTTTATTGATGATGTAGTCACCTGGGGTGGCCAACTTCAGAAAGATATATTTCTTGATATTGAGTTTTAAGCCACGGATTTAACACCAAGTGTTTCTGTGTTAGACCTTCTTGAAGGGTGTTCTCATCTTGGGGGGATTCAATGACTGCTCCCAGTTTGCAATCTTCTGAGAACTAGGTTAGCCCGAGGTCTTTTACATTGGCTTTGACAGCCAAAAAGTAAATGCCAAAGAGGAGTAGGCCTAATACAGAGCCCTAAGGGACTGCACTGGTGACTGGCTTCTTTGTGGAAGTGATCTCACTGATTCTAATTTCCTGGATTCTATCAGTGAGCCAGCTAGCCTGCCAGTGTGTTATAAAGGGGTTTATACCTAGTTCCATAAGTTTATTGTCAATGTCTGAGTAGAGTAGTCCATCAAATGCTATAGCCAGTTCTAGGTATGCACTGTTTTCCCTTCACCCATTGCCTTAGTGACCTTTTCAAAGAAGTTCACCAAATTCGGTGAATATGACTTTCTTTTGACAAAGCCAAACTGGGATGGATCCAGTTTCTGGAGGTCTCCTATGTCTTGTTGAAAATTTCCATGGCTTTACAAATAAGACTAGTCACTCTAATGTGTCTGTAGTTTCCAGGATCTGTTGAAGGTCCTCCCTTATGAAGGAGGATGACAGTCACAGACCTCCATTCACATGGCAAAAAGCCTGTTTTAAGACTATAGTTAAATAATGACTCCATGGGGTCCTATTAAGTCGTATTTTAGACTGTTCAGGAGGCAACTTGGGATGTTCCATGTTTTTGGCTTTAGTGAGTGCAGCCAGTACATGCCCCCCTAGTTATAGTTGAAGGGGTTATGTTTAATGATATTTTTCAGGGGATGGTTGGATAAAGTTGGGATTGAATTTGTCTGCTAACAGGTTCACTATATTGCCAGGCTCTGTTAATGTGGCACCATTAACCACCAGCTCAGTGCATTGTCGTATGCTGCTCTTGAAGTTTGACATAGCTGAAGAATGCCCTTTGGTTATCTTTCACCTAGGAGACTATCTTAACCTTAAAGCTAGCTTTGCTTGACCTACTTAGCTCTCTTAGTTGCCTAGTTAGATTGATGAGAGTTTTTATCTTTATGGGAACTACCCTTCCTAATGTTTGCCATATTTCGTTTCCTTTTGTTGTATATTCTGTTGAATTTGGGATGCCAGTAGAACGGTTTGTTTCTGGGACTAGTCCAAGGCTTATTTCTGGTAGGTATAGCAGCCATTGACATGGTTGTACAGTGTTTCTGAGAGCAATTCAGCATAGGCTGCTGTGTTCTCAGGGTTTGGAGGGGCATTGAATTTCTGACAAACCATCACTTAATAAAGGTAATTTGCCTTAGAATAGTTCCTAACTGTTACTGATTTTAATGGGGATTATGGAGTTGATTTTGATTTTGAAGGAGGCAGCTTTATGATCAGACCTTACCAGGAAGACAAGACACTGGTGGGTGCAGGGTTCTTCCATACAGATGAATACTGGGTCCATTATGTTGGAGCATCTAGAGGGTATATTCAGTATTTGGTCAAGGGTGTTTGTATTTATGAAGTCCATGAATCTCTGTGCCTAAAGATTTGAGGCTGTGTAGGATTCCCAGTCTGTAGAGGAGTAATTGTTTCCCATAAGCAGAGTGTTAGGTTGAATGGTAAGTATATCCAGTAGGTTTATGGATTATAGTATTATAGTTTATTAGTCTAATGGCCATATAGCCTTTTTAAGCCTAGCCATTCATGTCCCAATTTTCCCAGTTATCAGTACCCATGGTCAAAAACAGTTATACTATATGCCTGTGCATTACAATATGTACAAACTGCTACTGTCCATAAGGGCCTTAGGTGACAAGCCAGGGGTAAATATGCAACTTCCTATCCATTGGTCCAAATTGTGTTTGAATAGGCTTAGGGAAGAGCTCAGTTTCACATGTTTGGGGAGACTGGTCCAGAGAAGTCGAATTCTCAGAAACACATACCTCTCTCTCTAATGTTGTTTATGTCACAGACAAGGCTTAGATTGGGTAGTTCTAGTGCTGTCTGTTTTGCAAATGTGAAGCAGATCCATCAGAGCTGTATTGGAGAATGCCTTGTTGGTCAGTGTGTAGGAGACTGAGTACAGGGGCTGGGCTTTGAGGTGGTCTGATTAGAACACATTATTTTACACTCTGTATTCTCATAGTGAGGAACCTGTATGACTGCTCCAGCTGTTCCAAATGCCTGGTCAGGTATTGGTCTAATGAGAGCTGATTATAATGGGACTATGATATCCTTAGATCTGGATGCCATGCCTTTACTTATAAATTGCACCATGTAGAAAGATTTTCTCACTATCATGTACACATGGTGATCAAAGTTCAGGTTACTGTCAACCTGAGTTCCCGAGTACATTACTACTGGGCCTACTCTTAAGGGAGCATTATCAATGTTGTAATCTGAAAGTGTGTTTACCTTCTCAAAGGATGTGATTATGCATTTTTTCGCATTGAATTTTAGGCCATGGTTCTGGCACCAAGTTACTTGTGTGCATCAGACCTTCCTGGAGGACATCTGCATCTTTGGGGAATTCAGTGATTGTGCCCAGTTTGCAGTCATCAACAAATTTTGGTCAGCCAAAAGCATTCTACATTTGCCATGACTTCAGAAAATTATATTCCAAACATGAGAAGTCCCAGTACAGAGCCCTGTGGGATATCAGTAGTAAAAGGCATGTTAGTGGAGGTGGATGCACCCACCCTAACTTCATGTATCTTATCTGTGAGCAGTTTAGCTATCCATCAGGTAACATATAGGGATTTATGCAAAAATTTGTGAGTTTATCTGTAATACCAGAGTGATGTATTGTCAAATGCCTTTGCCAGGTCCATATAGGCAGTATGTACTGTGTAGCACTCACCCATGGCTCTAGTGACCTTCTCGAAGAAGTCCACCAAGTTTAGTTGGCATGACCTCCTCTTGACAAAAGTGAACTGGGATGGGTCCAGTGTTTGAAGATTTCTGAAGTCTTTATCAGGTCCAGACTAAATCTTTCTAAGGCCTTGCATATAAGACTAGGCAAACTTATGGATCTGTAGTTTCTTGGTCTGTTGATAGGCTGCATTTAAGTATAGGCATGACCATTGCCGTCCTTCATTCCCTAGGAATCCATGGTTGAACAGAGATTCTAGTGGTCTTGACAGGTCATACTTCAAATTAGGAGGCAGACTGGGATATTATCAGGAACCGATGCAGTGGAGACCTATAGCTACCAATGAAGAGTGCAATGAGGGCCTGTCCTTTAGTGATAGTTTGGGGAGAAATGGTAGAGGGTACTTCTTGGGGGGGATTGCGTGGGTGATAGTATAGTCAAATTGGAGATGAATTTATCAGCCAGCAAATATGCTATCCCCCAGTTTGGTATAGGAAATTCCATTTACTATTAGATCAGCACACTGTTGGGCCACTCCTTTAAGGTTGCTTAGATAACTGAAAAAATGCCTTATGGTTATCCTTAGCCTGGGAGGTTATTTTTACCTCAAAATTGGTTTGGTGGACTTAATTCTTCCCCTGAGTTGCTTGTTGAGACTGAAGAGGGAGTTTTGTCTTTTGGGGGGAACCCTTCCTATATTGGGACAGGATTTACTTTCTTTTGCTGTACAACCTGTTTATAATGAGGGCCCACCGAGGGGCTTGTTTTTGCAGTTTGTCCTAAGTTCATTTCAGTTTGGTACGGCTGTTTCTATGCAGTTACTTACATGCTTGTACAGGGTTTTCATAACATGTCTGCATAGGCCACTGTGTTCCCTGAGTTTTGAGGGCTTGAAATTTATCTATACCATTGCTTAATAAGTGGTAGTTAGCCATGGAAAAGTTCTTAAAGGGTTTGGTGTTTGCTAGGAATTCTGCCTTTGTATTTATTTCAAGGATGACCACTTTGTGATCTGACATTACACAAGAGCGGGATGCAACATTCCCTCATATTTGTGAGTACCAAATCTAGGACATTTGCACCACTAGGTGTGCAGACCTATCTGTTCAAGGGTGTTTGCATTGGCAAAATCCATGAATCTTTGAGCCTGCATATTAGTAGTTCTGTATGCATCCCAGTTTATGGCTGATAGTTGAAATCACCCATGAATATGGTGTCGTGCTGAATTATGAGTGATTCTGGTACATTCAGGAATGTGGTTTGGGTATTCTGGATCATAAGTGGGGACCTACAGCTAGCAAGGATATGGTATTGGACTTTACCTAAGGTTAGCTGAGCATGGAGTTAATTAAGCATGTCATATTGTTGGACTAATCTTGAGGTGTGCTTACTTTTTATGTAGATTGTTACACCTCCACCTCTTGAACCTTCTTGTGTGATAGCTGGTCTAAATGTGTGGAGGGCATTATAACCTTGTACCCCCAGGGTGCCTTCTGCAACTTTAAACCATGACTAAGTAACTGCTCAGATGTCGACACTATCCAGGATGAGATACACTTCCAGGGAGTGGTGAGACTCCTAACATTGAGCAGTAACACCTTTGATTTATCATACATAGAATTTGCTATGCTGGAAGATTTATCAGATTGGCATTGCCTAAAAAGGGCAATATATGGGGTAGATGTTTTGGGCAATATCCAAAAGCCTAGCGGGGACAGGTACAGACCATCCATGGCAAAGTAGCATGGTGTATTGAACATGTCCTCCTAAGTTGACAAATATTGGACCTCGCTTTGAATTACACCACTAACTAAGCCAATTTTTAAAGTCAATCAACTTCGCTTGGAATGTCATCCTTGTAAAAGGTAGAATACTGCTCAGTGCTAGGCTCATATCTGCCGGAGATACATATTCTGAAAGCTCTATCATGTCTCTCCATGTAGCTCAGGGAGTTATGTCTCAGGTTATTAACACCCATATGGACTGTGACAGAGTCATGCTGGTACTTGTAGTAAATGTTCCGAGTACATGTGTGATCTGGCAGATCCTTTCCCTTTGTAGACAACTAATGTGAGGACGGCATCAGTGTGTCTCACAATAGTCTCTCCAATGACCAATATATTTGGTTGTGTGGCAGTTTGCCTTAAGAGCTTAGAGGTTGAGACATTGTGAGATGTGATTGTATGTGTCCTGGGGAGTGTTGTCTTTGTAGAGTGCTTGGGAGGTTGCTGAGGGCAGCATATGGAAGACCTTTGAGATTTATGTAGTTTGTATTTAAGAGTCTCAGCATATGTGAGTTTGTGTCTGATCCATAGTGGGTGTGTTACTGGCAACCTGTTTGGAGATATTGTTTTCTATATGTGAGAGCTTTCCCCCCAGAGACATAGTGTGATTACATCTCTCACATACTGTATCATTCTGCTTAAGAAAAAGGTGGTTGGCGGTAAACAACAAGCCATTGCTACATTGTCTCAGAAAGCCGGCTGGTGACAGTAGGAAAGTGCACATTCATGGCTGTGAATCCTATCTTTTGTGATCTATAAGGGGTATTGCAATCAGAATTTGGATTTGGACTGGGAAGACAGTTGTAAGATTGATCTCCCTCTTAGGATAATGCTTCTCAGTGGGCAAACTAGTACACTCAGCTAGATACTTGAGAAAATAGCAGAAGAAAATTCCAACTGTAGATGCTTGCTTCTATACAGGACATTGCAAACCACTGCTGCACAGCTCAGCACAGACTAAAGGAGATGTAAACAGTAAAAATGCAGTATAAGTGTATATACAAGGCTCAGATCCTGCAGTAGTTTACAATTGTTTCAGTACTGAGTGATAACTAAAACACTAAGGTTCCCAGACCAAGTAAAATACAAGGAGAAACATTCAGAATTTTAATAAATGAGGCTCAGGTCCTGCAGCAATCCACTAATCTCTTACAATTTTGAGTTGTATTACCAGACTAAGGCCCCCAGACCAAGTATAATATAAACAGTAGAAATGAATAAATGAGGCTCAAATCCTGCAGCAACCCACAATTCGCCCAATACTGTGAGAGATACTAAAAGACTTATGTCCCAGACCTAGTAAATTTCAAGTAGAAAAATGCAGTAGAAATGTAATGAGACTCAGATCCTGCAGCAATTCACAATTCTGTCACTGTTGTGAGTGATACTACAAGCATTAGGTTCCCACTCCAAATGAAATGCAAGCAGAGGAATGCAGTAGAAATGTAATACATGAGGCTCATATTCTGCAGCAATTCATAATGCTCTCACTATTGTAAGTGATACTACATGACTAAGGTTCCCAGACCAAGTAAAATGCAAGCAGAAAAATGCAGTAGAAATGTTATAAATGAGGGTCAGATCCTGCAAACATGTCATCTTTTGATAAAACAAGGAAAATGTAGAAAAGAACAATACGCAATTCAAATTAACACTCCAAATATTGCGGTGTGCACTAATTGAAATGAGATCATGTGAAACAGAAGCTAACTCGAGCTTTAAGAGTCCAGTTGGAGTTCCTTATCATTGTGAACTTCCTTTGACATGGAGGATGACTTAAAGCTGGCTAGGATATAGTATTGGATTTTTTCTATGGTGATCTGCATGAGAAGGAACACCAGCAGATCAGCCTGTTTGACCACCCTAGGGTTATGCTTGTTACTGATGTATACTGAGATACCTCCACCTTTAGCCCTTGTCTGTGCAACTACCAGCAGTGTATAAGGCACTGAAACTTTGTACAGCCAGGGTACTCTCTGCCACTTTAAAGTATTGGTAACTGCCCAGATGGCTGTATCCTCAAGTGTTAGGAGGGCTTGGAGGGAGTTTAGTTTTTTGTTTAGGTTCCTGGCACTGAGCAGTAACACCTTGAGGTTCAGTTGAGTTGATTTTGCTTTGTCAGTAGGTTTGTCAATTTGGCATTGCCTAAAAAGGCAGTATGGTGGTAGGTAAAGGTTTACCCAGTATTCAAATGTCTAGAGGGAGGTGCAGACTATCCTTGACAAAGCAACATATTCTGTTAACCATGTCCTCTTCCCAAGCTAACAAATACTGGACCTCCTTAGCATGACACCAGTCACAGTTCCACACTTCTCCAAGTCTTGCATAAAAGACCCTGGATGAGGGTAGCGCTGTGATGGAAATGGCAGGCTAGCTAGAGAGGCATCCAATAAAATAATGCCATTGTTGGAGCTCTTTCTGAATCTTTAGCTTACAATGTTAGTGGGGGATGGTACAGACACAGAATCCAACTTTTAAGTAGATAAATGATAAGCAGAATATAAAGGCACTTAAATTGAGACAATTCTCTCACTTTTGAACTTCTACTACAATGTAAGGCACCAGACTATGCAGAAATTTACCAGTAACATTGTTTATGGAAAAAAATGCAGATATGACTAAGGCTCAAATCTGGCAGTAGTACACAGTCCTCTGCCACAACTATGAATTAAACCATAAGGCTATGGCCCATCAGAGTTTAAAAACAAATGGATAGCTTTTACAAGTAGTTCCACTTATGGAAATAGAAGTGCAAAATAATGTAGAAACACAGCATTCCCACAACTGTAAAGCTACAAATTAAAATGCAAGACTAAGATCCCAGAACAAACTTAATACTGTAAACTGATAACTTTTTTGTCTAAAACACGGAAAAAAACAGAAAATAACATAGTATCACAGAGGTCACTTTAAGTGCAACTTAAATATTTAAGCAGAATTTAAATAATTCTGTTTTCTTTTTGATGAAAATGTAGTTACTCACAGTTTCACATCTCTCCAAGTCTTTCATAAAAGACTTTGGGTGGGGTAGCTCTGTGCTGCAAATAACAGGCTAGCTAGAGAGGTATCCAATCAAATAAAGCCAATATTGGAGCTCTTTCAGAAACTTTAGCTTAATTTTTTAGTGAGGGGATGGGCAAACAGAATGCAACTTTAAGCAGGTAAATGATAAGCAGAATTTAAAAAGCACTGAAGTACAAAATGTAGCAGAGAAATTTCTCTCACTGCTTAACTTCTACTACAGTTTAAGGAACCAGAATATGCAGAAATTTACCAGTAACGCTGTTTATGAAAAAATGCTGTAATAAATGATTAAGGTTCATATCTGACAGTAGTACACAGTCATGCACAACTGTGAATTCAACTACATGACTGTGGACCAGCAGGGATTAAAATAAAAATGGATAGCTTTCCCACATAATTCTACTTGTGAAAATAGAAGTGCAGAATAATGTAGAAATGTAATCTTCCCACAACTGCAAATCTGCAAATTAAAATAAAAGACTAAGGCTCCAGAACAAATGCAAACTGGAGCAGAGAAATTTCTCTCAATATTGAACTTCTGCTAGCACCAAACTATGCAGAAATGTACTAGTAATCAAGTATTACCAGTAACGAGTAAGTGAAGATACAGAAGTGTAATGCATTTGTCCATGTTCCCACAAGGGTCATTGAACCACTCACACATGCTCAGTGTGCCTTGATGGTGCTACTGTGAGTTCATGTGGGGGAGTAAACCTCTTAGCGCAGTGTTGGTGATTGCCAGATTGAAAAAAGCATATGATTCAGGCAAATTGATTAGGTGTTGGTGGCTAATTAGCATGATTACCATGTTGTAACCTTAAAAATTATATGATATAAGCTCCCACATCACCACAGGCATCATAGCACTAGGAAAGATTGCTTAGTAGCAACAAAATGAGCTTGTGGAAAGTCCTAAAGTCTTTTTTAAGTGTACCTTTTGTGTTGGAAAGATAAGTGTCCTAGCAAACAGTTATCAGATGCTAGTACACCTCTACCTATATCTGAGGATTTTCTTACAAGTTTGCACTTGTATAGATGTTATTTTTATTATTGTCTAAATGTACATCCATGTTGACAGTGTGGGGCAGCATATTACTTTGACTGTTTGCGTAGACTGCCATTGCAAGATATATAAGATTTTCTGTGGGGATAGCACATTGACCTACAATGTATTTGTTACTGCTGTATGTGTAACTGCAATCCATGTTTTTCTGTAGGCAAAGTACAGAAGTGTTCAATGTCTACTGATCTCAGGGCATGTGCAATTTTTATTACCTTCTACAGAACTTACTACTCTAAGTATTGTATAATGCTTGCTGTTGTGGGATGTTAGTTTGTGTAGATTGTAGTAGGGTATGCACATTGTGCATGTTATCCTAGAGGAAGCCAACATTCTCTTGCAAGTAGCTGTGACTGGTTAGTAATGTCCTCTGTGTTTGCTGCTGGCGGACAGATGGGAGAATAGATATGCCTGGGACAAGAACTGTGAATGGTGTAAAAGCTGAAGCAGTGCACATGTAGTCCCTACACACTTATGTTTATATATCTCCACAATATACTTTTTTAAAGCAAAAGCCATCCCACTGCTGGTATTTACCAAATTATTTCTGGCATTACTGACATCTCCTGGGCTTGGTATGGTATGCTTTAAAAATACATATTTGTAGAGTACATTACTGTGTGTGCGTATGTATGTATGTAAGACTACACCACTTTGCTGCAATACAGATGGACTATGAGGATATATTATCCAAGTGGCATCTGTAACAATAGAACTTAGCTGTGGAATACTGAGAGGCAATAACATTTGTCTCCTTGTAGATTCCATATTTTATTTATTTTTGAGGGGAGGTAAGGTTTGCTAACACCCAAGGAAGCACACATGCTCATGCATTCCCCATTTCTGCATGAATCTCTCCACATACATATACATATATACACGTATCAAAGTCACATAGTAAAGTATAGGGCGATGGTGCGAGAAAACACTGTGTAGTCATGTGTTATGCCTGGATGTAAAGGTTCTCCCATAGGTAGTTACTAGGCTTGCAGTCCAGGGAACTATTGAGGAGTCTAGCCCAAATTTCCAGTTGCCCCAAGCACTGTCTGCTGAAGTGAGTTGTTTAGATTTACACAGCAGATAAGTGCAGGTTGAGAGAATCAAACACTATACCACAGGAACTACAGCTCACAGCCTTAATCCTCTGTGCCAACTGCCAGTTTTTGTTTCTATTTCAATATGCTACAGTATGGTAAACAGCAAAAAATAAGTTCTCGCGTGGACAGAATAACATCTTGCTACAGGCTCTTTACCTCAACATTTGGCAGATAATTAGCCATGACAAATCTGATCAACACTTTCTTGACCACACCTGCTTGGACATAAGTAATGATATCAATACTATCTTTGGCCAGGATAGGTCATATGATCCAGTGAGATACTGGCAGATCAACATAATAAATCCTGCATAAGGTCACCTGTCATAGGAGCAGAGGGTAACTTCACACAGTTACACTGCAATGGACACATCACCCCTACCTAGTCAGTAAACCCCAGTTTCCTAACCCACCAACACAAACCTGATACACATATTGCAAAGTATTGTTCAAACTCTCCACCATACACACAACGACCTACTGATGAAACTCGGCATTGTGGCCTTCCTGTGAGTATGATTGTGCACTGTGGCCTTCCCCACCTGTGCATATAACTGCACACTGCCCTTTGTACTCTTTTACTTGGATGGTCTATTTCTAATCCTAAAGTTTGCATGCATCACTTTTAATGTGTTATATAATAGTTTATTCTGGCCATATCTGTGAAACAGATGCTACCTCTTAATCAGTACCATGGCATACTATACCCAAGCAAGTCTCACACAGTCATCACCTTTAGCTGACTGCTTCATGGGTTCCTCATCGGATACTTCATCCGCTGGGAGTCTGGGAATTCCTCTTCCTGAATATGTCTGCCCTGCTGTAACTAATTGCCTATAATAATGTAATGTAACTTTGCATAGACTGAAAACATCTTCCTATATGTGTCAGGGGGTCATACTGCAGGGTTCCTCCAGATACATTGAGACAGTAGAAATGGGCCTTTAGCAGGTCAGACATACATTCAACAATGACATGAGTCTGTGACGGAGCATAGTTGCAGCCACTCATTGCTCTGGTATGTGGATTTCTGATAAGTGTTATTAAACATGGCTCCAGGGTATGTCTGACATCACCAATCAAATCTCTCTGGATAAAATCACCTCACACAAACCACTAATGGAAGTCACGCATGTGCCAAATGTGGAAGTTGTAAGCAGTTCCTGGGTAGTCTCCAGATGCATTTTATATTATACACTTTTTCATCTTTCCTTCTTCAGTTCAAAAATTTGTGTACTTTTGTCTGTTTCTGTAATTCTCATGGCATTGTTACTACATTAATGGACTTGTTGCTTAATGTATATGGTTGCATTTTTGATATATTCTTAAACTCTGTTTCTGTTTACTTAATGCTTTTTCAACTTTTTGTATAAGGTTTTTTATCTTTTACTATGGAGCTTTTTTCTCCAGGCCTCAGCTGAAAAAGGGCTTCTGCTCAGACTATCCCAGTCAACAAATGTCAAATAAAAAAGTAAAATAAATAAATATTAAGCACCACCTGGAAGTTTATAGAGTGGAACCCATTACAGCTGATATACTTTCTTCCCTGCTCTCCAAATGGGGCCTTTATTGCAATGTGAGTGCAGTCTATGGCACACACTGTCTCAGGGAAATGGGCTGTGTCATAAAAAGCCCACACGGTGTTGGCTGTCTCTTCTGTTGTGGGTAGTAAGAATATATGATCCCTCACAAGCTGTAGCATGGCATCCAGGAACTGGAAGTGTATTGCTGAGGCAGGTGCCTGGGATACATCCATGGTGCTTCCAACTGGTCACTGAAAGGTTTCTGTAGCTGGTATTCGCAAAGACACATATCTTGGTATCCACAGGGACAGTAGCTCTATGCATTTCATGTACATGAATATGATAATAACACTTGAGTGCAAATGGATGACACTGCACTATGAAGGGTGACAAAATGCAACACTGTGGTTGCTAACAGTGAGTACAGCCTGTTGTATATACAGATTTATTAGTGCAACAGCTATCATCTACATGTTTTCATGGTCCATCTCCAATAACTCTACATTAGAATGTGATTAACAACTCTGGAGTTAACTTCTGTCTGCATAAAATATGTACATTCTCTGAATTCCTCTGCCATTTTGTTTATCCTCCTTTGCATCCAGAAGTGCCCTTGTTTTAATAATGATGCTCATTATCATGTTGTTATGCCTCTGTTTGCATACTTTGTAGGCTGCAGAATTTCTCTGGTTTGTGCACTTCAGCTTGGTGCTTCTCTGAATCAACCCCACCAAGTTCATGACTGCTGTTCAAGCAAAATTGCTTAATGCAAAGGGAAAATGTTTTTGAATTTGTGTCTTTTTATGATTTGACCATTTTTTTTGTAATAATTGTGTTCTTTTGCCAAGTCTCATTTTTCTACATCTATGTAAGGTAAAGTCATTACTACTGCACAAAGTGTGTATGTACTGTGGACTACCTTGGAAAATGTTGGCATCTTTTATTGAAGGCAAATTATTATATTTCTGTAGTTATATTTGGTAATATTCATCTAAGGCATTGTGTCTAGTTTTAGAGACCTCATAACTACAAGGACATATTACATAAAGGCAGGTTACATGAGGAGAATTAAAACTGTGTGTGATCTGGACTCCATGTACACACAGAGGCAGTATAGCTACGTTTACAGCAGTGGATAACTATCCTGTGGAATATGTTTGTCAGTGAGGTATTAAGCATGAGATCCAAAGAACCTAGACACTCCTAGGCATGTCTGGTTATCCATAGCTCATTTCACACTTTTATATCTAAAAAGAGTAGTCTGAAAAGAAGTGGCCCCAGTACAGAGATATATGGGACACCACTTGTGACCTCTGTTAGCAGCCACTCTCTTCTCAAGTTATTACATCCTGATGTTTAATTAGTATTTGTTAGGGTATGTAACAAAGGAACAGCAGACACGATATGACACATGGAGGATTTGTAAGCAAAGCATATTCCCCCCCTGGGAAAAAGAAGCTTTTCCTAATGGATATTTTGCCATATTATCAGCTGCTTGTTTTTTGGGAAAGTTTATTTTAAGCAGGTATCCAATAACGTCCAAAAGAGTATAGCTCATCTACCTTTCTTAAGATGCAGAAATTCTATGTTGGTTTGTGCTTGACTGTGCAACACCTTGCTAAGAAAAATTTTATTTTGATTTATGTTTTATTTTAACTCTGTATTTTATTGTTTGTTGGTAGAAAGGTAAAGTTTGTAGACAGTAACATTTATTTTGATTTATATTTTGTTGTTTTACTTTTGCTTTTCATTGTTTGCTGTAAGAAATTGGTAGATGTTAGAAAGGCAAACTCTAGTCAACCCAATGAGCCAAGTCAGCTACAAATTCACACAGATTGTAGAGGACAACCCAGAGCTTATATGAAACAGTCCTTTGTTGGTTTGTGATTGACACTGCAATAGCTTAGTAAGAGAAGCTTTATTTTAATTTATATGCTCCTTTTACCTGTGTTTTTCACTGTTTGTAAGAAGAAAGGAAAGGTTTGTAGACAAGAAGATTTATTTTAATTGAGAGAATAACCCAGAGCTTATCTGAAGCAGTCCTGTGATTTATTGACCTTTACTGTTATAACAAGGTGCTGCTTTGAGCAATAGTGATATAATGGAAATTCAGCATTTGCGTGACGACCGCAATCGGTAGAGTAGATCACAGGGATGACTTCAATGTATTTAATTTAATAGTTACAAAAACGTATAAGCACACAACAAACTGAAAAATGAAACTCAGATCAACAGCTGTAGATGGAATGAAGGAGCAAACACAATTCTTTAGTGCTTTTGTTCAAATTTATTCTTCATGAACTTCTTCAGAAAAAAGTTAACCTCTCACAAACAGACCTCTTTTAAGTTACATCACACATCATATGACTTTCATGATACTTTAAATTAAAAGTGTAGAATCATGCCATAAAAATAAAAAAACTGTCTTGTTTACCAAACAGCTTAGAATGTAAAAGCTTTATAAAAAATGTCTTAATATAAAAACATTACCGTATTATTGTGATTTGAATGTTATTTTAGTGCTAAAAAACATTTAGTATTGATGCATTCATGCAGACCAGGGGCTCTGTCTGCTACCAAACTGATCTGCCACAATGACTCCTTGTATTCTAAAATCAAATTGGTGTTCCCTATATAATCCACATGTTGAACATAATCTATGACTGAAAAGGTGAACTTTTTAAAGTTCACACAGTGAATAGTATGCCTAGCTAAAGCATTGGTAAAGTCCTTTTTCTTAATAGCAAGTGTGTGCTCATCTAGCCTACGCTTCAAACATCTAATAGTTTTTCCTATGTAGTAACTAGGGCAAGAGTTCAGATCACAATTGTTTTATTTCTTTTGTTAGCTTAGTTAGTGGGGGTGAGCAGGCAGCATGTCAACAGAAGAGTATGGAAAGCTGACAAGGAGCCAGCTGGCTGAGATATGCCAGGCTAGGGGACTGGTGCATTGAAACCTGACTAAGGCAGACCGGACTGCAGCCTTGGTTACAGCTGCAACAGAAAACAGCAACTAGGAGGACAATCAGACTGGCAGTGGAAATATAATACCCTCGGAGAATGGACAGCTCAACCTTTCTGAAGAGGACTTAAAAATCCATCTGTAGCTAAAGAGACTTGAGTTGGAGGCCAGACGTTTGGAGATAGAAGCAGCTGAGAGACTGAGCAGTTTACAGGCTGAGGAGAATGAGAAACTGCTACACCTGGAAGCCGAGGAAAAAGAGAGGCAGAGGCAGCATGAGAAGGAGATGCTGACGCTTTGCCAGAGTCATAAAGGTAATTGGGAAGGGAATAACTGGACCCCAGAAGCACAAAAGGTCTGTAAATTTCTTCCGCAGTTTAAAGAGGGGGATAATTTTGATAGTTTCATTCATATGTTTGAGAGGGTATGCAAACAGTATGGTGTTGACCAAAGGCTCTGGGTACGGTTCCTGACCCCCTTACTCCATGGTAAAGCTGTAACTGTTTTGTCAAAAATGTCTGATGTTACATGTTTTGATTATACTGCTGTTAAAAATCACTTGTTAGAAGTGTTTAAGCTAACACCTCAAAAGTATAGGAATACGTTTTGTGAGCATAGACGCAAGGCAGATGAAAGTGTATGTGAATATGTTGCTGAACTGAGCATTTATTTCCATAGGTGGGTGAGTGGATGTCAGGTCACTACTTTTGAAGGGCTGGCAGACCTTTTGGTGAGGGAACAAGCCCTTAGCACTTTGCCTGAGGACATGAGGATCTGGTTAGCTGATAGGCAATGTGCTACTTCAGATGAGTTGGGGAAGAAGGGAGACCTATGCCTAGCAAGTAGGGCAGCCCTGCACAGGAAAGGGACCCCCAGTACTACTCATGGGCCTAAAGGAACCCATGGTGGGCAGCACAGACTGCCCCAACAGAATATGCCAGTAGCAGGGGAAACCACTAGTCCAGGTACACGTCCAGGACCTAGGGTTAAATGTTTTGAATGCAACCAGTGGGGCCATGTGGCATACAGATGTCCATGGAGGCAAGGTGGGGAACAAAAGGTGAGGGAGCCAGTAAGTGGGAAAGACAAAATGCCAATAGTAGCTTATCTTGAGACAACAGGGGTACTGAACTACCACCCTGCAGATGTCCTGATAGGGAAGGATTTGGATGAGGCAGTACCATCTGCTTATGCAGTTACACGCAGTCAGGCTAGGAGACAAGCATGTGGGTCTGGTAGCTTGGGGGAGACCCAGACAGACCACATACTTGCAGCCAGGACTGGTGAAGTGGTTACTTCAGGGAGGGAGCTACCCTGTAGCAGTGAGACTGAAGGTGAGCCACAGCTGCTTGGGGGTACTGATGGTCCCTTGGACAGAGTGACTGCAAAGGTAGAGGTGAGTAATAGTACCCAGGCTGACAGTTAGGCACCACTGTCAGAAGATGCCAGACTTCCTGTGGAAGGGGAGCTGGGAAGGGTTACAAAGAGAGAGTTGAGACAGGCTCAGCTCTCAGATGCTACATTGCAAGGCCTGAGGCAGGTAGCTAGGGAGGCACCTGATTCTCAAGGAAAGGGGGAAGCTGTATACTGGGACAAAGGGTTACTATATAGAGAGTGGACCCCTGATGGACGGCTAGAAGGTGAGAGAGTACATTAGGTGGTAATGCCTAGAGCCTACCATCTGGCGCTTCTAGCCATAGCCCATGATATTCCCTTTGCAGGTCATATAGGCATAAAATGTACAAAGAGGTGTATTATGCAGAACTTCTATTGGCCTGGAATTTCCAGAGATGTAATAGGGTCCTGCAGGACCTGTGAGCAGTGCTAAAAGGTAGACAAGGCAGGAGACAAGATGACAGTTCCTTTGATGCCTTTGCCTGTGATTGAGAAGCCATTTCAGAGAATAGCTATGGATATTGTGGGTCCTCTGAGTACTCTGCATTCCACAGAGAAAAAGTATATCCTAGTGGTAGTGGATTATGCTACACGATACCCTGAGGCAGTGGCTTTGTCCTTCACTGAGGCAGAGAAAGTGGCAAATGCTTTGTTAGAGATTTTCAGCAGGGTAGGTTTCTCAAAAGAAATACTGACTGACAGAGGTGCTAATTTCATGTCAGACCTGCTGGCTTGTCTGTGGAAGTCCTGTGGGGTGAAGCACATGATGACCACCCCCTGCCATCCCCAGATTAATGGTCTTGTTGAGAGATTAAGCTCTAAACTCAAGTCCATGCTACGGGCATTTGCAGATCAGTTTAAGAGGAAGTGGGACAAATATTTGCCCCATCTGTTGTTTGCTTACAGAGAAGTTCCCCAGGAATCCACAGGTTTTTCACCCTTTGAGTTGCTGTATGGGCATAGGGTGAGGGGACCTCTAGATTTAATTCAAAATGAGGGAGAAGGTGAGTGTGAGTCTCACAAGGGGTCTGTTGTGGCATACGTCCTAAACCTCAGGACAAGGCTCAGGGAATTCATGGGCTTGGCACCGGAGAACCTGGCAGAAGCCCAACAGCAGAAAAAGGTGTGGTATGACAGGAATGCTCGAGCTAGAGAATATGCTGTAGGGCAGCAGGTAAGGGTTCTCATTCCTGTCAGATGCAACAAGATGCAAGCAGATTGGGCGGAACCCTACAAATTGGTAATAAAGGTAAGTGATGCTAACTATATGGTGGAACTGCTAGGCAGAAGGAAGGGGTACAAATTGTACCATGTTAACATGATGAAACCTTACCATGATAGGGAGGCCCTTGTGCTGAGCATTTGCAGTGGATTGCAGGAGGAGTCTGAGGGAGATCTGGGGACTGATCTCCTCAGTGAGGCTCGGGCTGACACCTCAGTGGAAGGGGTAGTAATGCCCCAGCAGCTATCTCCTACCCAGGATCGAGAAATCCGAGCAGTGTTGCAGGAATTTGGGAACATGTTCACTGTGAAACCAGGGTGCACCTACCTGGAGCAGCACCAGGTGGATACAGGACCCCAAAGGCCTATTAGGCAGGCCCCTTATAGAGTGCCTGAGAGAGTCAAACAGACTCTGAGGGAGGAGGTACAGGACATGATGGAACTAGGGGTGATTCAAAAGTCCAACAGTCCCTGGGCCTCCCCAGTCATGCTGGTGCCAAAGAAGGATGACAGCACCAGGTTCTTTGTGGACTACAGGAAATTAAATAGTCACACAGAGTCAGATGCTTACCCCATGCCTAGGACAGATGAAGCCCTAGAGCAGCTGGGTCGGGCTAAGTATCTTACAACCATTGATCTTACTAAGGGTTACTGGCAGGTGCCCTTGACTCCCAGTGCTAGAGAGAAGTCAGCCTTTGTGACTCATTTTGGCTTTCTATGAGTTCACAAAGATGCCCTTTGGGATGAAGAATGCCTCAGCGACTTTCCAGAGGCTGGTAGATCATATCCTAGTAGGAGCAGGAGGGTTTACCCTTGCTTACCTAGATGATATTGCCATCTACAGCCATTCCTGGCCAGAGCACCTTCAGCATGTTAGGGAGGTGCTGGGCAGACTACAGAGGGCAGGGTTGACCATTAAGCCAAGCAAATGTCAGGTGGGTATGGCAGATGTCTCCTACCTTGGACATAGAGTGGGGAGTGGTAAGATAAGGGCAGAACCTGCCAAAGTGGAAGCCATTCAAGCATGGCCTGCACCTGTTACTAAAAAGCAGGTGAGAGAATTTTTAGGGACAGCAGGGTACTAAAGAAAGTTCGTCCCCAGTTATAGTACCATAGCTGCTCCCCTCACAGACCTGACAAGGAAGAACAAGACAGATAAGGTAGTGTGGACCCCAGCATGTCAGCAGGCATTCCAGAAGCTTAAAGAAGCTTTGGGAGAACCTCCTGTGTTAGCCAGTCCAGATTACAGCAAATAATTTGTTGTGCAGGTGGATGCTTCGAACCATGGGGTGGGGGCTGTACTTAGCCAGATTTCTTCAGTGGGGGAAGAGCAAACAGTGGTTTATCTTAGTCGCAGGCTCCAACCCAGGGAGGAATGCTATGCAGCTGTAGAAAAGGAATGTCTAGCCATAGTGTGGGCACTGCAGAAACTTCAGCCTTATCTGTATGGAGGGAAATTTACTGTTATGACAGATCGCAACTCCCCTAACATGGTTAAACAGAGCCAGCCAGCAAAATGTCAAGTTGCTAAGATGAAGCCTGGGGTTGCAAGCATATGATATTTCAGTGCAGCACTGCAGTGGGATTAGCAATGCCAATGCAGATGGGCTGTCAAGACAGGGAATGGGGTAAGGTATACTCAGATAGACCTAACCCTCTCAAGCAGTGTTTCTCAAGGGTCACTTGAAAAACTAGTTTGAGTTCTCCAAGGGGGAGATGTGTTATGATAGAGGAAGGCTAGTGGAGATAGGTGAAGGCTGCCAGCCTAGACAAATAGAATTTTATAGATAATTCTGTCATTTGTAAATATTAATGTAAGCCACAGGCTTATTGTCTTAAACTGAAAAAATGCTGTTACAAAAATTTAACAACAGTGCACTCTGCTGACCAAGTAAAGCATGTTGTGACCCTTTGATCTAAAGTCGGCTCCAGCCTGTCTAGGTGAAGACATTCTTTCTATTGTTTTAACCAAGAGTTAAATTGCTAGATTTAAACATGCAAATGTATTTTATTGCTCTACTTCCTGACCAGCTGCAAGATAACAAAAGGAGATGTTAAGAATGTAAATGTAGTTTCTGTTAGCATGGGAACACAGGGAAGTGGGAAGAATGATGTAATGGGAACCAGGAATGTGACTTTAAAAACAGAGAGAATCAGAGAGCATTAAGCATTTTTGTCTTGACCATCCAACTCAGCACTGCTCTTGCTCTATATGTACATTTATCTTAGACTTGTAGAAATAGCTAGAAACTACAAAGATTAGACTAAGTGTTCTTCTGTGATGTCAGAACTGTAGTACTGAATTATTTTAAGTATTTCTCTGATTTCTGAACTCTTGACTAGCACTGTGTAGTAAGAAGTATTGTTTTGTGTTTTTATTTATTATTAAATATTTTTAAACCTTTCAACTGTGGCTGTTTTGTGTAGAGATAATTTAAGCTCTTAAGAGTACTTGAATGCCTTTGATAAAATTGTACAAAGCCACTCTAATAGCTTTAGCCCTGGGCTATGCTACCACTTGGATAATAATGTTGCACAGTAATAATTGGACACCCTTTTAAGGGCCTTTGAGTAGCAGATAAATATAAGTGGGTGATGGCAGCTGGTACTACCATATAGTCTGGGAAAAAGGGGGCACAGCTGGAGAACCTGTGCCAGCCTTCCCCAGGGGTGTCTGTGTGGTTGTATAACCTCTTCTCAAAGTGTGTGTGTGTGTGTGTGTGTGTGTGTGTGTGTGTGTGTGTGTGTGTGTGTGTGTGTGTATGTGTATATGTGTGTGTCAGCTACTTGGGCAGAGGCAAGAAGCACTGGTTGGACAGAGAGGCTGCTGGAAGTTTTAACTTGCCCACTAGGCTGAGATCTGGGGACCTGGAGAGCAAGGGAGCGACCAGCCCCTGACTGACTGTGATCTCTGTGTGCTCTTAAGGGAAATTCCACTTTACTGTGTGTATTTGTTATCCTTTCCTCCTATATAAGACACCCCTCACTGGTGTTAGTGGTGAGGATTGAGGCTCCTTGATTGCTCGGCCAGGGCACAGGCGTCACAGAGTGTACCATTAATGATTTGCTAAAACTGAAGTATCTTGTATAGTGTACAAAATACTAAATGTAACACCTGATAAAAATGGTGACCAGTGTTCCTCATGTCAAAATGTTGAATGATTTGCTTACCATTTTTATTAATTAATCTAGACTTTTACTGATGTTGATTGCACTTCTGCAATTGTCCTCTTGGAAAACTGTTTGTTGTTAGATATATTAATGACTGAGCTGATGAGATAAACAGTATTAGGCAAAGTGCAAACAGAACACTTTTAGGAAGGGAAGTTTCTGTTGTCAGTAAAGATCACTCAAGCCCTGTTAAACATGCCACTGTGCATGACAGCTTTAGAATTCAGCATACAAGTATTCAGTAATTTGGGGATTTAGAACATGTCAAAGAAAATAAAAGAAAGTAAGAACTTCACAACAAATAAGGAAGAAAAGGAAATGGATTAATGTTTATAATGCAAAGAGAATTTAGACTAAAAAGGACATACCTTTTGTTATGTAATATACAGATTACAGGGAATGTTATGTGAAAAGTAAGAACTCAAAATTGAACTTAGAAGGATTGAAGAACATCACTGTAAAAAAAAAAAAAAAAAAAAAAAAAGAGGAGAAAGACCAAAGTTGAAAACATGGCTCAACTGGTGGATGTACAAAGACACATGGATGAGAACTGTATATTTGCAAATGTGATAAACAAGTAAAACAGTGGGATTATTCAGACTAATGGTGATAAAGATCATTCCTTTTTAACAACTGATAGAGCAGATATTACTGAATTAGAAATTGGAGATTTTTCAGATCTAGCCAGAAATTATATATTTGCAATTGGCGATTCAGTTATTAAAGGAATTGATATTTACATTTGCAGAGCAGATAATGAACATTGAATAGAATACTGCTTGCCAGTAGGAAAAATACAGGATGTAAGAAAGGTCTTGGAATGCATTCATGTAAGGAAGTATGGAGTGTTTTGTACATGTTGGTACAAATTATTTCATCTGCAAGGACTGAATGACTGCTAGTAGGGAACTTACAGCCCTGTTAGATAGCATAGTTTGTACACATGGTAGGGCATAGTTTTCACAAATTGCATATACAAAGGAGACTCAGATCAGTGTGAATGAAAAGATGTTTGGGGTAAATACCTACATGGAAAACATGGGACTGTTTAGAGCAGCATAGCTTACTTTTGGGCACGTGTATTTAGACAGGATGGCATGCACTTGTCAAGACAAGGGAAGAGAATTTTTGTAGCAGATATATTTCAATATTTGACTAACACAAGGCAAAATTTTTGCAAGGACAGAAATTTAACAGCTCAGAGATTGCAATATTTGATTTATATCTGATAGTTGTTGATGCTAGAAGCTTTTTAATTGGAAAATCTGCTACATTCCCACAAGATTGACATTATTTGTGAAACATGAATAAAATATTGGTTCTGTCAGGGTATAAATGTTTTTACTGTAATAGACATTCTTAACAATAAGTTGGGTAGAGGTGTTATGATATAGATTTAAGATTGTAATCACAGTCCTGTGATTATTACATGTTGAGCGATGACACATGCACTGTAAATTGTGTAACTGTGACACTAAAGACAGCCCTGGAACATATAACAGTTGTTGGAGTATATAAACCACCAAATTCAAATGCCAATGACTTAGAGGAATTCATATGTTTCTTGCATGAAACACAAGAAAAAAGAATAAAAGCGGCTGGGGAGTTAAATTTACTAGAACAGGGGTCTTCAACCTTCACTATCAAAACAGCCATTTTGGCCCTTCTCCCACCAAATAAAATTCATCAGGAGCCACAAAACTATTTGACCCCTAAAATGAAGATAACACAGCATATACATTTTTATATATATTAATTATGCTAAATGCAAAAGAACTAAGTTCATAAGAACAATATTTAAAATCTGTCCCTATTTTTGTTCCTTTGTTGGGATTGCTCGATCAGTGTGTGTGTGTGTGTGTGTGTGTGTGTGTGTGTGTGTGTGTGTGTGTGTGTGTGTGTGTGTGTGTGTGTGTGTGTGTGTGGTGCGATAGAGTGGCCATTATTTTTCAAAGCTACAGGGAGCCACTGCAGAGGGGTGGAAGAGCCACATGCAGCTCCAGAGCCGCAGGTTGCAGACCCCTGTACTAGAAAGAGAGTGGAATAATATTGATTTAACAACAATAGTAAAGAAATTTATTTACAAAGCATTTATTTACAAGTTCATGAACAATTGCTTCAGATTGTAAAAAAGTCTACCAATAAATGGAGCATACTAGACATTGTTTGTGTTCCTAAGGAAATGTCTATTACTTCATCTAATAATGTGCAGTGATCTTGAGGTTATAAAGGTTAATTTGATGCTAGCTACCAATGAATGGAGCATACTAGACACTGTTTGTGTTCCTAAAGAAATGTCTATTACTTCATCCAGTAATGTGCAGTGATCGTGAGGTTATAAAGGTTAATTTGATGCTAGCTACCAATGAATGGAGCATACTACATTGTTTGTGTTCCTGTCTGCCTGGGACGACATGATCGACAGACCATGATGCTTTGCCAGAGATGGTCTGCACCTGTCACCCCTGGGATTCAGGTTACTGGCTAAGGCTCTTGCCACCCCTATAGTGCCTTTTTTAGGCAAAGTTCAAAGGACAAAACCACCACTGTAACAGGTACAAGCATGCAAAATCTGAAGGTAATGCTACTCAATGCTAGAAGTCTAAACCTCAAAATGCACTCTCTCGAGGCACTCCTAAAAATGGAGAACATTGATAGCTGTGCAGTAACTGAGACCTGGTTCAAGGCTCCAGAGAGCACCCCTGCAATACCAGGCTACAACTCTTACCACACTTTTCAGCCACCAAACCAGGACTGAAACACTAAAGGTGGAGGAGTGTCCATATTCACCAAGGATATTCACAACACCAGGCTAGTTGCCCAACACAATGTGTCTGAAATTCTCCAGGTGCAACTAACACTAGGTAAGACTGCAATCCAAATTGTAGCGTGCTACAGATCCCCAACCATGCCAAAAGATTCTCACTACACCTTTCTAAACATACTGGAAAATATTAAGATACAACCAAACACCCTAATACTGGGTGATTTCAAATACCCTGCCATTAACTGGGAAAACTACTCGTGTACCAACACCTTTGCCCAACGGTTCTTGGAATTCATAAATTTCAGCGCCCTGGATCAACTAATCCTTAGTCCCACCAGGGGCTCCAATATCCTAGACCTGGTCATTACCAACATGGGAAATCGATGCTCCACACCTATGGTCACCCCCTCGTTGGTCAGGTCTGACCATAAACTAATCACCCTTGACATCCACATCCCACCCCCACCCCCCAGTAAGGAAACCTCCGTAAAAAAACTTCTCCAAAGCCAACTTCATGCTACTCAAGTCAGAAGTGACAAACTTCATGACACCCATGCAGACGGAAACTGAAAGTTTGACTGCTGAATCCTACACTAAGGCACTATACGAGCACATCCACTCGTTCTTGAATCGTGCCATCCCCAATAGAACCAAGACACTCATCTCCAAAAAAGGAAGCCACTCTGGTGGTCCCCTGCCATAAAGAAACTTTACAACAAAAGAAACAAACTGTTGCAGAAAAGAGGAAAATCCCAGGATGCAAAATACTCCCTTACCAGCCTCAGTAAGAAGCTGAGATCCCTCATAAAATCCTCCAAAGCTAATTGCGAAAATAAAATTGCCAAAGATTCCAAAGACAATCACAAGGCATTCTATAGCTATGTCAAGAATCTAAATGGCAATGCTCAGATCTGCTCTGAGCTACAACAGAATGGCATTAAATATACTGATCCCAAGGATATTGCCAATATCCTGACAGATCGATTCAGTGCAAACTTCACCCCCTTCATCCCCTAAAGGGCCCATCTCAATACCGAAAGATTGCCAAATTCCGATAATAACGGCCACACAGGTAAAAAACGCACTCTCCAAAGCTAAGAATACAGTATCCATGGGACCAGACAACATTCCAGGCTGTGTACTTCACAAACTACAAAATGAACTGGCACCTCACCTAAGTGTCATGTTTAATCATAGCCTCACCTCAGGCTTCATGCCCATTTAGTGGTGCACAGCTACAGTTGTCCCACTCCACAAGGGGGGATCCACCTTGGATCCCGGGAACTACTGCCCCATCAGTCTGACGAGCCTGATCTGCAAGGCCATGGAACGTATTATCATGGAACTTATAAACAAAGACATTGGCAACCTTCAAACACTGGACCCCATGCAGTTTGGGTTCTTGAAGGGCCAATCTTGTCTCCTGAACCTCATTGACTTCTTCAAATCAGTCTCCAGAGCCGTGGACAAGGGTAAGGTGGTCCACACAGCCTATCTGGACCTCGCCAAGGCCTTTGACACCACCCCCCACTCTGCAGTCAGAGATAAACTTACTAAGCTGGGCATTAATCCCTACATCACTCAATAGGTTGACAACTGGCTTACTGACAGAACCCACACTGTAAAAGTAGCCGACTCCAAATCTAGCTCCAGACAAGTGACAAGTGGAGTACCTCAGAGTTCAGTCCTGGGACTGCTCTTGTTTGGCATCTACTTCTCTGAAGTACAGGCCAACACTAAGGGACTATGGCTAACAAAGTTCACAGATGACTGCAAACTGGGAGCCATTATTGAATCCCCAAATGATGTGGATGTTCTGCAAAAGGACCTTACAGAAACAGATTCCTGGTCCCAGAGCCATGGGATCAAGCTCAATGCCAAGAAATGTATAGTTATCCCCTTTGGGAAAAAACATGTACCCGTGAATTACCACATAGGTGGCAGTACACTAAACACTGAAAGTGTGATAAGAGACTTAGGGACACAGGTGGACAGTGGTCTCACCTTCGATAGCCACATCACCACAATGGTCAGGAAATCCTTCTATGTGGCACACCTCATCACTAAGGGCTTTTCATCCAGAAAAAAGGAGGTCATTGTCCCACTGTACTCATCCCTCATTAGACCCATTATAGAATACAACGCCCCATTTGGTATGTACCTCTCAAGACATCTGCAACAACTGAAAAGGCCGCAGAAATACCTCACTAATAAATCACAGGCCTAAAGCAGATGCCCTATGCTGACCGTCTAAAAAAGCTCTACCTATACTCTGTCGCATATCGTGTACTCAGAGGCAATCTCTGCTTAACATACAAGGCCATATCAAACCAGAGCTGTTAGACATGCTACACTCCACTCCCTCAGAGACACATGCTCCAGGGATCTAAACCTTGTCATCACAATGAACAAAACATGCTGGAGGGATAGGTTCCTGACCCAGAGACTCCCCAGACTCTGGAATAGACTGCCCATACATGTCAAGCAGAGCGCCTCTTTGGCCCTCCTCAAAAGGAACCTTGATGATTGGATGGGAGATAGGAAATTCACCACAGGGATCATGTCAGTCGCCCTGCTAGACAGGGGTCCAGGGAAATAAATACTGTGGGAAGAAATAGCCAGGGAATTGTTATGGCTAGGCTTGTATAGGCCCTAGGGCCTATAGCCTAGTACCAACCTATGAACCTAAGGAAATGTCTATTACTTCATCCAGTAATGTGCAGTGATCGTGAGGTTATAAAGGTTAATTTGATGCTAGCTAATTCTGCCAAACTGAGATTTAAACCAATGCACCAAAGATTTGTAACAGACTATATGGAAGCAAAACAGTCACTATGTAAAACTAAATGGAGTGATGCATTCCTTGGAAAAATAGAGATGTGTGGCAAATTTTAAGAGAAATTGAATCCAAAAAAATCAAAAGAATATTTAATATCTGGATATAGGCACACAAGGTTAGGAGGATATACTTCCATAAGAACAAGATACTTGATTAAGACAAGATACAAAAAGTATAAGAAATGGAAAAGAGGTTGGAATATAACTTTGAAAACTGAAATAAACAAGCTAGACATACAAATTAAACATAGTGTGAGACAAGATCAAGAACATTTAAAGAAAATTTATATATAGGTATTGAGCATACTAGGAACCCATTTTATAGCTACATAAGATGTGGTAGGAGTAAATGCATACAAATTGATAAACTGTGTAGATTCTAAAACTTATTCTCAAACAAAACAGATTATAGATGTATTTACAAAATCTTATGCAAAGCAGTTTGACCCCACAAAAGGGATGATAAATTGTCCTAGTAACATCCAGGTAACTGCATAAACTGAAATGAAATTAGATCATATTAAAAAGAATTATGAAAACTGGACCCAAACAAAGCACAGGTGGAAGAAGACTGAATGCTGTAATTAAATAAAAAGGTGCTTCAACAAAGTATTAGTTTAAGGGTGTGCACACTTATGCAACCGGCTTATTGTACTTTTTATTTTTCATATTTTTTCCCCTAACAGACTTATTTGTTTTTCAATTGAATTGTACAGGTTATAGGTCACATTAAAGGTGAGAAAAGTTTTGAAATGATTTATTGTAGTCTCATTTTTTATATCAGAAAAATGGCATTTTAACAGGGGTGTATAAACTTTTTATATCCACTGTATATGCGAAACATGAAGACTTACCCCCCCAAACACACACACATACAGGAAAATATGTTCTTTGAATTGTTTTTGTTCTGTGTTTTTGCTGTGGCTTGTTTTTTTTTTTGTTTGTTTGATTGAAATGTACAGTTATTTGGTTTATTAGGTTTTTATCAGTACTGTTTTTTTTTTCATTTGATAGTTGTTTTGATATAATAAGATTCATTTTTGTTTCAGGAATCCAAGAACTAGTGCACTGAAGTATTGTTAGAAGACTGACGCATGCACTGAATCATCTTGCTGTTTGACTGTCTAGGGTTATCATGCTGAAACAGTGGGAAAAATGTAGCAATAATGGTATGTGCTGTGTGATGCAGGCTGCTGGTGTGCTTAAAGTGTGCTGGTATTACTCTGTCATTGTGTAATAAAACATACTACTGACTCCCTATTATCTTGTATGCTAATGTTGAAGTTTAGGTGCACACTGACTGAACTAAAAACAAACATTTTTTTTCTTAATGAGTTTATTTTATTATTGAGAAAGGGTGTGTAACATACTTATGTAACAGGATAAAAACTGCAAGAAGGACCCCGTCAAGTCTTCACTGTATAATACCTTAAATCGCCTGTCATTGAGGCCCATGAGATATATGCAAACGACCTCTTAAGGACATAGCAGTGTTTCAGCTACATGGCTTCTGAAGGCCCATGACTTTTTACTTTTAAGTCTTTAATGGTGCATTTAGGCTAGTAAAGCCAAACCCCACTAGGTGCAGACATGCCATGTTTTGGACTTTTTCTGACTTTGTCAGTACAGCATAAATGGAATGTTTGTAGAATCACAGAGCTTATAACCAGGCCTTATGTCCACTTTGGAATATATCCTGAGACTAATGATGAGCTTCAGTAATGTGGTTTGCCAATGAAGTGCTGAGATTTTGTATACAAAGCTGTAAAAGCAGTAAAAATTGTAGCACACAAGTGATTCTGTCTCAGCATAAGATAGTAGTATAGCATTTCAGATTGAGATACAAAATGCTGATGCTTACAGTGATTTACATCATGCAGTACTATGTTGTTTACAACACAAGATGCTTCCTTTGCTTGACATGGAGTATCATTTGTAATATTAATGAAGTAAAGCTTGGTGCTACAGTAGCGTTGTCGCCTCATAGCAAGACGTTGTCCCGTTCGATTCTCAGCTAGAGCGTCTTCTGTGTGGAGGCATACGTGAATGGGGCGTGCCTTCGTTGAAGGCTGTGTGTCAGGGCTGGTAACCTGGTACGTAAAAATCCACTACCAATCATTAGCAGACCAGAGTTCCACTGTGGCGACCCCTAACTGGGAAAAGCCGAAAGACACAAACAAACAAATGAAGTAAAGCTTATGTTCTTTGGTGTCAGAGCTACACAAGTGCCACATAGTTTCATGTAATGTAATGCCTGGGCAAATGCATAATGATAAAAAGTTGAAGTGAAACAGAAAGTCTGACTTGATGAGCAAGGATTTATTTCATACTCTGTTCCCATGTTTGTTTGTTTGGTACATTGTACACTAAGTATGGCAGAATGCTAATGCTTGGTAAATTACAGTACAGTATAGTACAACTGTGCAAAAAGTACATAACCTGGCTGATACAACATATCATACCATACAGCAAAAGGGCACAGACATAAGTAAAATAACATGTGCTGCTAACATACTTCTAAAAATAAATATGGCAAATTTTGTTTGCAAAGAATAAGTTAACATGAAAGCCAGATGAGTGATGTAGTCAGTTTTGCAGTATGACTACCACCAGCTCAAGTTATTTACAAAATGAATGAATGCAAGTTTTATGAGTTTATTGAAGGATACTGATGATCAAAGTGAATCCAGCACAAAAGCAATTCATCAATTCCTTCCCATAAAATCTGTTGATCACTGACAGCTACCCAGTACAGGGAGAATCTTATGTCCCTCCACCTACATGTACTCATCTCTGTAGTTGTAGCATGGTGCACTTTATACCTAACTGAGGAAGATGCTTTCATTGAACAAAGAGTTTGGTGAGTCCCTCTTTAGCCAAATTCATTGTATTCAAGCATTAACACATTCTCTTGTGTCTGTGTAGGTGAGTTTTAGCCCCCCCCCAAAAAAAAATGTTATTTTTAATTTAAATTGGCAAACAATTCCATCTCCTTCCAGAGATATATAATATCATATAATTTATAATTACTGGGCCACCTGCTTTCCGTTAGTTCCCTTTCAAGAACTAATGGTTTCCATTACTGCACCCTCCTTGGGTCACTAGTTCCCAAAGACTTACTTCTGGAATGCAGAGCCATACTATACATAATCTAGTAATTGGCTTGATAACAGTTGTTTTCTTGAAAGATAAAGGAGACATTTTACAAAAAAAAGGTAAGGAAATCAAAATGTTAGGACTCACAGCTTATCTTTATTGCAGAAGGTGTAAGTGCAGTGAGTGTAGGGAAAGAGGAGAGGGAATGCAGGGTTCAGATCCTGTTTTGCAGATACTTTTGGGAGTGGGTATAATGATTAAGATGTGTACCTCACAGACACAAGGTGCAGAGTTTGATTCCCATCGTTGAGGAAATTGTCTAGGCTTAAAATGCCCCATAAGGACAGCTAGCCTAGTACTTGCCTATCCCCCACATAACCTACAGAAACTTCCTGACTAACATACCCTCTCCTAATAAACACCCATAATAGGTACAGACACAACTGAGTTGCACAACTAGGCTTATAAAGGCCCTGGCGGTGGTAAGCCTAGCATATACCAGTGAACTTAGCAGCTCAAGTACTATGTCCAGTATTGCATCATTAATGTTGCAATGGAACATTTATCCTACCCTTTAGCATCTTGTTTGGGATCTGACTGTGTTTTTTTAACTTACTGAGATGGGAGTATTGTGACATAGGACCAACAGTAATTTCTTAATTGACACAGAGTTTGAGTTTTCTATATGTCTCTGTCCATCTTGGATGGACTAGACCTCAGATATTGGTAAGAGAAGGCAGATTTAGGGTTTTGAGCCCTAAGGTTTACTTTATGCTTTTGCTGTTGAGAAAGAGCATGCTGCCACATGAATGTAAACTTTGTGATCCATCTTGATCTGTCTGCCTGTTTGTTTAATCTATGCCAGCCACATTATGCAACTGATTATGCAGGCTCATTATTCTGTAATTTTGTACAGTGCACTGGGCTTTTCTCTGTGGGCTTCTGCTGAAAAGGAGTTTCTTCTGAGCCTAGTCAAACTTTCCCAGTAATCAAATGTAAATAAATAAATATCAGCTGCTACTTCTGTCAGATATCTTAATTACCTTTCTGTTTAATGATGTTAGCTGCCAAATAAATAAATTAATAACAAGGAATGAATACTTTAAGCAAAGAGAAGTAGAAGGGGATATGAAATGAGGAGGTCTGTCATTGTCAACTAATAGGAATAAAGCTGCAGTGCTTTTGTCAACTCAGCATCTGAAACTCTTCCCAAGATAGTATGCATTTACCCATAATTCTCTGCCAATCAGTTTATTCTCAACAGAGGAGTAGATAGGCCAGTTGGTGTCCAGGGCAGGATTCTCATTTACCCCCCCACCACCACATACAGAGCAAAAAAAAAAAAAAAACAATGAACAGGGGTGAGAAAAATGTCTTGACAATTTTTCACAAAAACAGAGACCAAGAGGCACAAAGCATGTCCAAACAGGATGTTTTATTGAAAGTTTAACACATTTTCAAAGTTAATCTTTTTACTCTCATGTGATGCATAACTAAACACAGCATAGTTTTAGCTATTTAAAGAAACTGCACAAATATTTAAAAAAAGCAGAATTCAGCACAATCCATATCTCTTTGTGGGTACAGTCCAAATACCAACAGCAGCATAACAAACTGTACTATTAATAGCTTGGTAAATATGAACTACAGCATGAACTAACTGTGGCTGTGGCACACACAGTAAAAACATGACCCAAGAGAGAAGCAGGTAAAATATACATCCTGTCCATTCAAAATGTATATATACATACATGTATACGCATATGTGTGTAAATCTATATATGCACACACACATAGGCATACATTATATATATATATATATGTACTACACAGAAATGGGTCGTTTGTGTCATTTATTGTCTAACAGCATGACTCAGTTAGCATAATAAGATAAAAGACACTTAAATTGAGTGTGTTTACTGTTTAGCAACAGGGGTGTGTTCTACTAGACAACATAGGTAGCGCCTCTGAATGCATTATTTCAGTTATGAAATGACCCTCAGACAACAAATAAATTTAAATGCAGAGTGTAAACAAGGAAGAAATCAACAATTATTGAAAAAAAAAGAAAAATTGGATTACATTGTTTCTGATACTATGAATTGTACTGGATTTATCTTATACTCACAAGGTACAGGGTTAGATTCTTACCTCTGGGATGAGAAATTTGGCTAGGCTTAAAATGGCTTACAAGGATAGATAGCCTGGTACTAACCCAGGAACTTATACACACACAATTCTTTTGTTACAGCACAAAGCAAACCATAATAGCTATATATCCAATTTTAATGCTAATCGTCGATAATGGAAATGACTGGGCTGACATTTTGCTTCATTTTAATTATAACAAATATTGTATAAAAGAGCAGTAATAATCCTAAATACTGAATCCAGGAACTAGTTGTATACTGTATTACATACACCTATCCTATTTTATGATACTCTTCAACTGCTTAAAAGACCCAAGGAAGAAAAAAGGTTTCCAAAGCCCTGCATCAGTCTCTGGCTCAGTACAGTACTTTGGGAAGCACAATTTGTTATGTTGCAAATCTGCAGTAATCATGATTATATCAAGGCAGTCTAATGAAGACCTCCAGAAGGCTATTAAAAATACAGAGTCAAGTGAGGCCTCATTTTGATTGATTTTTCTCCTTAGTTCACCTTTCAGAGTATTAAGCAATATGTGCAGAATCTAGCCTTTACCCTTGACTATGCCCGTTAACTGTCCAGGTTTTTGCAAAATGTCTGGATTTTCACCTCATAAAAGTTGTGGTTTCCTGGCAAATCAGTGATGAGTGAACTAATTAAATAATGACATACATTTGTATTTTAGACATTTTTCCTTCAGAAAATGCATACTAATACAAGCCCTGTTATTCTAGCAGCTTTTTAAGTTTAAACTTTATAAGAGCAATATTTATCTTTGACCTGGTTTCTTGTTCTAAGAAGTTGAGATGTATGCCACCTGATACTGCTTTCATGAGAGATGGAGACATACGTTACTTTTTACAATGACTAAGAAGAGACAAGTAATATAAATATGGAGGGTGTGGGTGGCTTGCCCTCACATTGGTAGTACAGGGAAGCTTGCCACCACTGCAAAAAAAAAAAAAAAACTTAAAATTTCAGTTTAAGTTCAGTTTCAGTGAGCCTGATCATCATCAATTTAATCTTTGGTGAGTCATAGTGGAGGGATTTACTAGATCCTTGTTTAAAACTCAGGAATATACATTAAAATTATGCTTGGCTTTGCTGCATTACCTATCAAGTGTTCTTTCTCAAATGTCCTGGCAATCTCTTCAGTAGTTTGTTCATGTATACACAAGCATTTTACTCATGTAAAAATGAAACATTTCCCCCAATGAACCCTTCAGTAGTTTGTCTATGTAGGCACAAGCACCAAAACAAAGCATTCCCCCAAAGACTCCTTCAGCAGTCTGCTTGCATATGCACACAAGCACTCAAAAGATACAAAAATGAATAATTTCCCCCAACAACCCATTCTGTCCAAGTCTGCACAAGCACTAGAATGAAACATATCCCTCAACAACCCCTTTACAGTCTGTCCATGTATGTATGTAGGCACAAGCACCAGAATGAAACATATTCCCTAACAATGCCTTTAATATCTGTCATCTGTCCATGTTAGTATGCACAAGCACCAGAATGAAACATTAATCCAACGACCCCTTCAGTAGTCTTTCTATGTATGTATGCATGCACAAGCACCAAAATGAAACAATCCCCCCAGCGATCCCTTTAGTAGACTCTCTGTGTATGTATGTACAAGCAACAAAATGAAACATTTCTGCCAACAATCCTTTCAGCACTCTGTCCATGTCTGTATGTATAAGCACCAAAATGAAACATTTCCCCCACTCACCCCTTCAGTAGTTTGACTGTATGTATGCACCACACAAGCACTCTAATAATACTAGAATGAGACCATTCCCCCAACAATCCCTTCAGCAGTTTTCCCATCATATGCACCCTGAGCCTACTTCTTACTTCATTTCAGATTTCAGACTTTCACAGACTTGTTTTTTTTTTTCTGCCCACTCACACAGCCTCTCTACAAGCTGCTGCTGCTGTCTGTCCCTGGCCCCATGGAATTAAGCCAACTCCTTAAAAAATGTTCTTTTAATAAATGCACATAAGTGAGCAATTTCTGTTAACAGAAAAAAAATATCTATTAACTTGCTGTGGGTGCTGTCTACCTGCACAGCCAATGGTGGGTCTTTTTGGGGTAGTCCCCATTCAAGATGACATAAGCAGGGGTGAAGAGGTTCACAGGAACATCTTGGAAATCCATTTAGGACATATGCTTGTTTTCCTTAAAGGGAAATTAAAAAAAATTATTACAATTTTTTTATTGACACCGGGCGTGCAAATTGTGCCCTGCACAAGACAGAACCTGGGGCAATTGCACTATTCACCCCATGCTAGGTACACTGCTGCCTCTCATGATCTCTTTTGTGACTTATAAGTGCTTGTGCTGGAGAAATGGCATAAGGTTGTGCTTCTTTTCAAATTGAGATATTTTTAGGACATTTTCAGAGTTATGCCTTCAAAACTCTTTATGGTTGATTGCATTTCTTTCAGTTCTCTTTTTTTTTCCTCACAAAAAATTGATTTTCTGATCAGTTCATTCCTTGTATTTCTTTCTGTAGTTGATGATTTTTTTCCTGTGTCTCCACATCTTGAGGCCTGGATATGATTTATAGGCTTTCTTTAAAACTTAAGGCAGGGTGCTGCTCTGCTTTCTTTTATAAATGCTGTTTTTTTTCTGTTCTTTCTACTTTTATTAGTCAAGCATCTTTTTATTTAGAGTGTATTTCTTTGGTTTGTTCAGAATGGACAGTTGAGCTTTTTAAAAATCAAGTGTTGACACAAGAATATGCCCCAAGACAAATATACCGTATATTTTGTTTGTTTAGGAGGAAGTTTTTTGATTAACTGTTTGATATCTATCAGTTCATTACTCCAGCACTGTTAGTGGTAAGAAAAAAGTACAATTGTGTCAGTTGAACTTACCATAACAGTAGATGTTCGAATAATCACTGTTGGCATAACCTTGGATATATGGGTTATATCCTGCCAAGCATACAGTATAATGGCCAGCCAGCCTCCAAAGCTTCAGGGCATCTTCCACAAGCCCAAACTGTCAAGCAGCTTGAGCTGAGCTGACTAAAAGACAAGTTTGGGCACAAAGCCCTTCAGAGCTTTCATGCCAGTAGACAGATGGAGGCTGAGCCCTGAAAAAAGAATGGTATGAACAATAAAAAATAAATGTACACACCCTAGCAGAAAAAAAAACACCAAAAAAGAAGGGAAGATAGAGGGAGGGAGTGGCTGCTGCAGCAGTGATCATTTGAACATCTACTGTTACGGTAAGTTCAGCTTACACAGCTGTACTATGTTTATCATACTGATAACTGCTGAAGTAGCCTTAGCTATATGGGAAGATTACTACAGCTAACTACATTTGGGAAGTGGAAGGAGAAGAGTCCAGGAGCATGGTTCTAGCAAAGCTTGATCTGGACCTGGAGAAGGAATCAAGCTTGTAGTGCTTTGTGAAAGTATGTGCAGAGGACCAAGTAGCAGCTTTTAGAATACTTCTAGAATCTAACCCTTTCAAAAAAGCCATAGATGAAGCCAGGGCCCTGATAGAGTGGGCCTTGACCCTGTCTAGAATGGATTTATTATGGTAAGTATTACAAAAAGTAATAGCCTTAGACAATCATTTGGAAATAGTTTGTTTTGACACAGAAAAAGTTGGGCAGTGCCTAAATGGCAACAGCTGCTTCAGATCTCATCAGGAAAATGCTTCTTTTGAATTTTTTTTACCAGAAACTTCAAGAAAAGCAGTTAAAGAGGAAGGAAACATGGTTAGATTAAGTTACAGTGCTGAGAATCTGTTAAAAATTGGATCTGCATTCTCATTATGCTGTGGGTTTGATCAGCTTCTCACAGTGAGGCATGTAAGCTCAAACATACTACATGAACTACTACAGCTAAGGATTCTGCTGGAACATAGCGATGAATGCATACTTCAAGCAGATCACAGATTCATGGCAACTGGTAGTCACAAAAAAAGGAAAAGACTTACCAGACTGAGGAAAAAAGGCACCAGAGCAGGAATTTCAGTCAGATTGAAGGTAAACCCTCACAGGCCTGCACTGCTCTCCATACTACTAGCCAACATACACTCACTTGAAAATAAGATGGATCACTTAAGACTGGAACTCTCATCACAAAACAAGGTAAGAAACAGCAATTTATTTGTGTTTACTGAAATGTGGTTAAACCAAAATATCAGTGATAGTGCAGTAAATGTAGTGGTCATGCTTTATTCAGAGCAGACAGAATTCAGTCATTATGTGGCAAGTCCAGAGGAGTGTGCATATATGTTAATAACAACTGGTGCAGCAACTGTGTAGTGACCACCAACACCTGCTCAGAAAACATTGAAATTCTGTCACTAAAATGCAGGCCTTTCTACCTGCCGAGAGAGTTCAATGGAATATGCATCACAGCAGTCTACATCCCACCTGATGCAAATATCAGTGATGCTCTGTCCACCTTATATCAGTCTATAAGTGACTTGCAAAACAGAAATCCAGGTCATGCAATATTAATTGCAGGGGATTCAGTCGGTCTAACCTAAAGACTGTATTACTCTACTTCCACCAACATGTAAACTTTACCACAAGGGTGTAAATATATGGATAAGGCCTGCACTAACATTAAAGGTGCATATAAAGCAAAACCTTAGCCACATCTAGGGAGCTCTGACAACCTAGCCATCATGCTAGTTCCAGCTTATAAATCCATACTGAAAACCAGTGCACTGGCTAGAAATCAAATAAGGATCTGGCCTGAGGGAGCAATCTCAGCTCTACAAGACTGCTTCAACTGTACAGACTGGTCAGTGTTTAGAGAGGCTTCTGTGACAAGCAACCATATTGACTTGGACACATACACTGAGTCAGTCACAGCTTACATTTCTAAGTGTGTGAAGGATGTAACAAACACCAAACTCATCGCCATTGGGCAAATGAAAAACTTGGGCTAACTAGTGAGGTGTACGAGCTCTTGAAAGTAAGAAACATAGCTTTCAAATCCCAAGATATGGAAGCTGTAAGTGTGACCAGACTGTACAAAGGTATCAAAGAGGTGAAAAGATCCTATGTCAGAAAAATCCAAAGCCACTTCAGGGACCAGATGGATACCAGGCAATTATGGAAAGGAAATTCCAGCCATCACTGACTACAAGCCTACATCAGCTTCATGTGATGATAGGATCGAGTTTCTGAACCAACTGAACAAATTCTTCAGTAGGTTTGATGCTGGCAACAAAACAATAGCATGCAGAATCCCTAAAGACAAGGATGCAGCAGTGCTGAGCTTCAGTACAATCTATGTCACCAGAACCCTAAAACGTGTCAACCCGAGGAAAGCAGCTGGTCCTGAGAGTATCATGGACAGGGTACTAAGGGAATGTGTGATGGAACTGGCTCCAGTACTCACTGACATCTTCAGCACCTCACTCCATCTAGCCAGTGTTCCAAAATACTTCAAGGAGATGACTATCATTCCTCTACCCAAGAAACCACAGCCAACAACTCTAAATGACTACTGACCAGTTGCTTTAACCTCTATGGTAATGAAGTGCCTGGAGAGGCTGGTCAAAGATCATGTAGCCTCAATCTTACCTTTCATGCTGGACACACTGCAGTTCACATACAGGACAAACCGCAGTATGGGGGATGCCATCTCACTAGCTCTCCATGAAACACTGAAACACTTAGAAGGCAAAAACTGCTATGCAAGACTGCTATTCATTGATTTCAGTTCTGCCTTCAACACTGTCATCCCTCAGAATCTGATATCAAAACTACTTCAACTGGGCATAGAGTCTCCTTTATACAATTGGATTCTGAGCTTCCTTACAGAAAGCCTTAAAAGGGTTGTGTGGAAGACAACAGCTCCGGAAGTATCATCCTGAACACAGGAGTACCGCAGGGGTGTGTCTTAAGCCCTCTCCTTTTCACTCTGCTGACGCATGACTGCATGGCCAGACATGAGACGAATAGGATCATCAAATTCACGGATGACACCACTGTTATAGGCCTGGTCAAAGATGAAGAGGAGGAGGCCTGCAGGAATGAGATTGATCAACTACTGGTCTGGTGTGACAACAACAATCTAGCACTGAATGTCAGCAAGACAAAGGAGTTGATTGTTTATTTCAGAAGATCTCAAGTACCACACAAACCTCTAATGATGAAGTGGATGACAGTGGAAAGGGTCAAGAGTACAAAGTTCTTGGGTGTTCATATCATGGAGAACTTATCCTGGTCAGTCCATGTATCCAGCACAGTCAAAAAAGCTCAACAATGCTTGCACATTCTAAGGAAACTTAGGAAGGCAGAATTACCAAGCTTCATACGTCAAACCTTTTATAGGGGCACCATTGAAAGTGTCCTGACTAACAGCATTACAGTCTGGTATGGAAGCTGTAACAATCAGGATTGGAAGGCTCTCAAGAAAGTTGTAAGGTCGGCAGAAAGAATCATTGGCACCTTCCTTACACCTCTGGAAGAGCTACACAAATGTCAGTGCATCAACAGGGCCAAAAAGATTTCCAGTGATCCAACACATCCTGCCAATGGTCTGTACACTCGCCCCTTCAGGCAGAAGATACAAAAGCCTGCATTGTAAGACCACCAGACTAAATAACAGTTTCTTTGAAACACTCAACCACTTCTGTTACGTAACTAGCCTATCAAGTGTCTTATTTTATGGATGTGCAATAGCCAGGTGCAATACTATGGTAGCTCATCTACTACACTGAAGGACTGTAAAGTGCAATATACAAACTGTGCAATAATTCAGTCTAATCATAGATGCAGTGGATATAAAAAGTTTACATACCCCTGTTAAAATGCAATGTTTTTGTGATATAAAATAATGAGACTATAATAAATCATTTCAAAACTTTTCCCACCTTTAATGTGACCTATAACTTTTACAATTCAATTGAAAAACAAACAACTCTGTTAGTGGAAAAATATAAAAAAATAAAAAACATACAATACGCTGGTTGCATAAGTGTGCATACCCTTAAACTAATACTTTGTTGAAGCACCTTTTAATTTAATTACAACATTGTCTTCTTGAGTACACACCTGCCATCAATTAAAGAGACGCTGATTAACCCCAAATAAAATTCAACTATCCTAGTAGGATTTTCCTGACATTTACTCAGTTGCCTGCTACAGAGAGCTTACAAAGCATCAAAGGGATGTCATTGTTAAAAGGTATCAGTCAGGAGAAGGACACAAAAAAAATTCCACACCATTGGATATACCATGGAACACAGTGAGGACAGTCATCAAAAAGTGGAGAAAATATGGGACAACAGTGACATTGCAATGAACTGGACATCCCTCCAAAATTGATGAAAAGACCAGGTGAAAACTGGTCAGTGGGGGCTGCCAAGAGACCAACAGCAACAATGAAGGAGCTGCAGGAATTTCTGGCAAGGACTGGTTGTGTACTACATGTGACAACAATCTCCCATATTCTCCATATGTCTGAACTATGGGGTAGGGTTGCAAGATGCAAGCCTTTTCTTACACAGAAAAACATCCAGGCTCAGCTAAAATTTGCAAAACAATACATCAAGTCTCCCAAAAGCATGTGGGAAAATGCATTATGGTCTGACGAGACCAAGGCTGAACTTTTTGGCCACAATTCCAATAGGTATGTTTGGTGTAAAAACAACACTTTGCATCACCAAAAGATCACCATCCCCACAGTGAAGCATGGTGGTTGCAGTATCATGGTTTGGGGTTGTTTTTCTTTAGCTGGAACTGGGGCTTTAGTCAAGGTGGAGGGAATTATGAACAGTTCCAATTACCACTCACTTTTGGCCCAAAACCTTCAGGCATCTGCTAAAAAGCTGAAGATGAAGAGGAATTTCACCTTTCAACATGACAATGACCCCAAGCATGCATCCAAATCAACAAAAGAATGGCTTCACCAGAAGAAAATTAAAGTTTTGGAATGGCGCAGCCAGAGCCCAGACCTAAATCCAATAGAAAATCTGTGGGGTGACCTGAAGAGGGTTGTGCACAAGAGATGCCCTTGCAATCTGACATATTTGGAGGACTTTTGCAAGGAAGAGTGGGCAAATATTGCCAAGTCAAGATGTGCAATTCTGATAGACTCCTACCCAAGAAGACTGAATGCTGTAATTAAATCAAAAGGTGCTTCAACAAACTATTAGTTTAAGGGTGTGCACACTTATGCGACCAGCATATTGTACTTTTTTTATTTTTTATATGTTTTTCCCCTAACAGATTTGTTTGTTTTTCAATTGAATTGTACAAGCTATAGGTCATATTAACAGTGGGAAAAGTTTTGAAATGATTTATTGTGGTCTCATATTTTTATTCACAGAAACCTGGCATTTTAAAAGAGGAGTGTAAACTTTTTATATCCACTGTATGCTGCTGTTGTCTCAATTTTACTTTGACAATATTACCTTCATATTGTTCCTTGTCTTCCTTATCTCCTGTTCTGGGAAGGGTGTGGGTCACTGCTGTCCTTCTTTACTTACTAATTGCTACTTATTAAATTTCTACTGTGATATTTTATTAATTTTTCTCTGTCTATGTGTGCACCTGTTTCCTGCATTGAGAACGAAGCATTGTTATTTCGTTCAGTTACACTGCTGTGTAGTTCTGAATGACAAAGTTTTCTTTGACTTTTGTCTTTAACTCTGAGGATGTTCCTTCTTTTTTCCTTCACAAGAAATGAGCAATTGATCCAAACATCTGAAAAATTTAGATCTGATGTTGTTAATCTTTATTCATTCCCTACTGATGGGTGTCGGTTCCGTCCTCGGAACTGAGTCAGCCTTATACCAAGCTTGTGCCAACCAAAAACTCTCAAGCTAAGCTTTACCCATAGTGCCCTTCTCCCAGTTACCTCAGATTTCGTTTGCCACATTGCCAAAAAGCTGTGTCAAGCCAGCTCTCGACTAAGCTTAGGTAAATAATCAAAATTTTCTAACTATTGAGAGTCTTTTCAAATTTCTTGTTAATTGCTAACTTAATCTTTTTCCTAGAAAACCTTTCATATACTTTTTACTGACTTTTTTACCTTTTTAAGGTACTTTTCTTATCCCATCGGCGATATCCTCTCTCCCTTACTCTTGTGGTAACTCTTTCTTTACTAATGTTGGTACCCCCCCCCCCCCGTCTCTCTAGCTCTCAAAAAAAAAATTTCTGTCTCTATCCTTTTTTCTTCTTCAAACAGGTCAGGAAAAATTTTAAACAGTGCGACCTCTGCGGCTGCAAAATGCCGAACTTTGATACTCACACATCTTGTGTATATTGATTGAATGTGGCTCATTTATCTGTTCAGCTTCTTTGTGAGATTTGTCATGGGTTCAGCTCTAGAACCCTCAATGAGAGACGAAAAAAACTAATCCTGAAAGACCTTCTCAAAACACCTTTTTCAGAGGCTTTCTCTGTGCCGGAGGGTTAACCCTCTCCAGAAAAAGAGATTGCACTCGGTTCCCTCTTCATCTGGTGAAAAGTCAGAGGAACCAAAGACTAAACACTTGAAAATTACTTCTACACTGATAGTGACTGTTATGGTACCGGCTTCGGTAGCATCTGCTACAGTTGTGCCGTTGGCACCGATTACCATTTCAGCACCGAATACTACGGCACAGTCTGCGCAACTACAAATTTTGTCCCCTTTGGTGCCATCTACTGGTTTGATGTTGGCACCAAACGAGGCACCATCTACGTCCTTTGCTAGCCCAGAAAAATTGCCCATACCAGTTCAGGCCTCCATCAAGACTCCAGTGCCAGTGGAACCTCAGACCCGATATTCTCTGAAGGTGGATCCATTTCAGGGGCAACAGTTTAGCACCTTCCTGGAATGCCGCGAGTCTCCTTCAGGAATTTCTGTAAGATCCAACCAGGAGCCTCTCAGAACTTGATGTGGTACATCTTGTTGATCAGTTGCTTATGGTTAGAGGGATTCCTACTCCACCCAAAACCCCCATTCCACTGGCAGTTGGGGGTATTTCTCCAAGAACTCTGGCTTACTCTCCTCCTTTGACCTCGGAGCAGGCATCAAAGACCCTGGAACTGATGTCCATTACGATACCCTTGACTACGATATCACTGGTGGATCTTACCTTGGTTTTAGAGTCATCCCTTTGGCCTCCAGTTCAGTTGGAACCGAGGCTTTCTCATGATCATGGTTGGACTGTGGGTGCTCTGATTCTAGGAGCATGCCCAATTTTTTTCTATGGTGCCATCCTTAGCTCTGGGGACCCTCGCAGTACTGGCTTCACTTGAGATTCCATCCCTGGGGGTGGGTTCACTGGAGCAGGATGTGACCCCAGTTCCGAGGTTGTGTTGCTCGGTTCCAGGCTCCATCCCTCTTCAGGTGGACCTGCATTCCAGGCGATGGAGAGGGCACTTGCCTCGGCTGACAAACCGTCAGCATCAGACTACCCATTGACTCTTCCCTCTCAGCCACATCTGACACAGACCACTGTTATGGGACATTGAGCACAAGAGCCTCAGGAGACCCTATTGCAGGGTGCCCCTTCTCCTGAGTCCTTTACAGAAACTCCCCTTGAAGAAGGACCTAGGAAGAAATCATGAAAGAGGTAGCATGTGGGCTCCCCCGAGGAGTCTCAATGAGGATATGGACTTCGATGAAGGGGAAGGGTCCCCACAGTCACCCCCTCAAGATGTCTCCTTTGGAGACATCCTTGAAATCTTAAAACAGAGGGGTGATTGGAAGCCCTCCAACCCTTCCTCCGAGGAGTCCGTCTTTCTGCAGGCCTTCTGTGCTCAACCCTGTGCCTCTTGGGTGACCCCACCTGCAGATGAACTGATACAGCTTGTAGTGCAGAGGGCATGGAAGAATTCTGAAACCGTCGAGCCTATCCCAAAGAGACTGGATAAAATGTATCACCCCCAAGAGACAATCCACACTGGTCTAAAGATCTTCCAGTGGTCGCTATGGTGGTGGCAGCTGCCACAAAAAAGGAGCTCACAGAAGAGGGCCAGATGGTCCACCCACCTAACAGGGAGTCCTGTGCGGTGGACTGACTAGAAAGCGAATGTTTGCATCATTGACCTTTGCTATTAGGTCCTTGAGCTATCTGACACATTTCACTAGGCTCCAAAGAGATCTTGTCTCTGAACTCTCTGGAACCTTAGCAAGACTAGTGTCTGATGAGGTACGTGATAAAGGTGCCTCGCAGCTAGCCACCCTGGAATCGATATCTAACTTGTCCTTGTGGTTAATATCACATGCAACCGAAGGGGTGCTAGAGCTGTGGGTTCAGGCGTAGCCATGAGACCCCATGCCTGGATGGTCCTGTGTGATTTTGTGGATCCCTTTGTCTTCCTTCCTTAATGCTCCTGTGGAGGCATCATCCCTTTTTGGCCCTAAAGTGAAGGACACATTAACCAGGTGTGAGAAAGATGGAAAAACCCTGTCTGCTGTAAGTGTACATTTCTCACCCCCACAGTGTCCTTATTCAAGAAACCAGCTGAGTGGGAAAATGTGGCACAAAAAGTCTCAGGGTCCTTTTTGTGACACAAGTGGTGAGTTTTCCCCCAAAGGCAGAAGGGGTAACTCTAGTGGAAGACACCCATACAGAGGCAGAGGAGGACCATGTAACCAGGGGTCCAGAGATTCTTTCTCCGGACAGCCCTATCAGCGCTCCTGAAGAGCTGCCTGACTGCTTTCCTCTGGAAGCAGTCAAGAGACATTTTTCCCTGCACCTAACAGCTTGGCACCACATAACCACAGATTCTTAGATGCAGGGGATTATCACCAGAAACTACACAATTCCGCTGATCTCCTTTCCCAACCCACAAAAACATATTCCCGATGTTCCACCCAGTCAAAGTGAATGGGCAGCCATAGAGATAAAAAAGCTGTGTCAAAAAAGAGTCATCCAGACAGTCCCACCAGACCAGATAGGATTCGGATTTTACTCAAGATTCTTTTTATTGCCAAAAAAGACAGGGGACTGGAGGCCAAACACAATTACGGATGGTCATGGCTCAGTCCATTCTTCCATTTCTGGAAAAGGATGATTGGATGTGCTCTATGGACCTTCAGGATGCATATTACCACATAAAAATGGACAAGTGCTCCAGAAAGTTTCTTTACTTCTGGCTAGGAGCCAATCATTACCAATTCAGGGTTCTGTCCTTCGGACTCTCTACAACCCCCAGAGTGTTCACAAAGTGTATGAAAGTGGTTACAGCTCACTTGAGACTACAAGGATTCAGAGTGTTTCCATACTTAGACGATTGGCTCCTCACCACTCCCACCAAGTGCCTGCTGGAAAAAGCCCTGGATTACACCCTCACATTGGCCAGAACCCTGGGATCTCTGTAAATTGGAAGAAAAACAACCTAACCCCCACTCAGAACTTGGACTTTATAGGAGCAGTATTCAATACCCAATCTTGCTGAGTATCTCTTTCAGATCACAGATTGCAGAGACTAAGAGCTCAACTCTGAGTGATACTCTGTTGTCGCATGGCCTCTGCTCTAGCAGTTCTCCAACTCCTGGGGTCAATGGCTGCAGCAATCATCATTGTCCCACTCGTGAGGTTGCACATGAGACTCCTTCAGTGGCTTCTTTTGTCCCAATATTACCCGAATCATCACCCTTTATCTTTTCAAATATGGATAACAGAACAGTGCAAGAAAGACCTCCAGTGGTGGATGAAGCCAGATGTAAGTCTTTGGCATTGTCCTTTCTCCCCTCCACATCCCAAGGCCACTGTGACCACGGACGGTTCTCTGATAGGGTAGGGGGGGCATTTTCAGGACATGATTGTCCAAGGCACATGGTCGCCCAGAGAGGCCAACTTGCATATCAATGTACTAGAATTGAGGGCAGTGCTTCTAGCATTACAGGCTTTTCATTCTGTCCTTCCATCTGGAACTGTTGCCATCCAATCGGACAACATGGCAATTGTCTGGTATATCAACAAACGAGGAGGAAACCAAGCCCTATCCATTGTGTCGAGATGCCATGAAAGTGTGGCAATGGGCGATTGCTTACAACCGCTTTCTGATTGCCATGCAAATCCCCATGGATTCCAACATGATTGCAGACAAATTGAGCAAATGTATCCTTCTGCCCCATGAGTGGTCCCTCAACTTAACCATAATGCTGAAAATCCTCAGCCATTGGGGCCAGCCTTACTGCATTCTGTTTGCTTCCCCAACAAACCACAAGTGCAGTGACTACTTTACCCTGATCCCTCCACAGGGGGGGGTCACAATTGCCTATGGGGCTTCTTTACACTTACCCACCTCTTCCCCTAATCCCAAAATTTCTAAAGAAAGCCCTCCAGCTGAAAAGCTAAGTGATCCTCATTGCACCTTTTTGGCCCCGCCAAGTATGGTTCCCCTTTCTTTGGCCTCACCTGCTAGACAAACCTTGGATCCTGGATCCAACTCCGGATCTCATTTCTCACCCTCAAGGGTTGACTCACCCAAACTTAGCCAACCTCAAGCTGACTTCTTGGTTTCTGCACTTCCATTAATTGCCAGGCTGAATAATCTCTCTTCCCCAGTCCGTGACATTATACTGGCTTGCATAAACCAACCACCAGGAAAATCTATCGGAGTAAATGGATAAGATTCTTGTTATAGTCCAAGCAAAGAAATCTTGATCATTTTTCAGCTCCTGTGGATACAGTCCTAGATTGTCAGATTTCTTCAAAGCAGAAGCTGCTACTTCAACCATACATGTTCATTTAGCAGCCATCTCTAATTTCCATAATGATTCCAAAGACTCATCTTTAGTGTCCCATCGTCTTTGCAAAACCTTTATAAAAGGTATATCTAATGTTAGACCACCCATAAAGTAACCCACCGAACCATGGAGTCTCACTTTAGTTCTGCAAGCTTTCACACAACCTCCCTTTGAACTGGCTGCTACCTGTGACATCAAATTTTTATCTTGGAAGACCTTATTTCTAGTGGCCATTACCTCAGCTAGATGTATTTTCGAGCTCCAGACCCTATGTGTTAAACATTCTTGTATAATATTTCATAAGGACAGAGTATCACTTCAGACAAACCCTTCTTTCCTACCCAAAGTTGTCTCAGATTTTACAGTAAACCAGTCTATTGACCTACCAGTTTTCTTTCCTAATTTCTCAAAAAAAGGAGAATACTGCCTTCATATTTTAGACGTGCATAGACAATTGAGATTTTTATCTGGACAGAACTAAAGAAATCTGCAGATCAGACCAGTTCTTTGTATCCTTCTAAGCCCCAATACTGGGAAAAGCTGTGTCTAAAGTAACTCTGTCCAAATGGTTAAGACATTGTATACTCCTGGTGTACCAACAATCAAGAATACCTATACCAGGCAAATTCAAAGCACATTCCACCAGATCTGTAGCAACTTCAGTAGCCTTTCATTCAAGAACATCCATGGATGATATCTGTGCAGTTGCAACATGGGCTACTTCCAGTACCTTTATCTCTCATTACAAATTGGATCTGTTCTCTAGGGGAAGAGCCTACTTTGATTCGATGGTGCTCAGGAATATTCTTCCATAGGAGCCACCCAGGACATATAAGGTAGCTTGGGATATTGTCCCATCAGTAAGGAATGAATGAAGACTAACAACATCTGATAAAGAAATTATATCTTACCATAACATTCCAGCTTTGTTGTTAATCTTCATTCATTTATTACATCCCTCCCTCCTTCCCCCTCCTTGAGGCTCCTGGGGGATTGTTTGGGTCAATTGTCATTCTAGAGAATTTAAGCAGGTATAGCCTCTGTTTATTCTTGCTATGGTCAAACTTGATCTGAGGTAACTGGGAGAAGGGCACTATGGGTAGAGCTTAGCTCGAGAGTTTTTGGCTGGTGCAAGCTTGGTATAAGGCCGACTTGTTTCCGAGGATGGAACCGACACCCATCAGCAATGAATGAATGAAGATGAGCAACACAGATGGAACATTATGGTAAGACATAACTTCTTTTTCTGTCAATATAGTACCTGGGTTGTCTTTGGACATCCAAGGTATGGACTATTCTTTCTTTCTTAGGTTCAGGATAGAATACAGGGAGATAGATAGATTGGCTTAAAGTAAGCTTGGATAGCCCTTTAGGTATAAAGAAGAATTGGTTCTCAAAGAAAACCTGTCCCTATGGAAAATGAGATAGTATTGACTCACCATAAAAGTTTGCAACTCTGATACCTTTCCAGCAGAGGTCAGAGCAATCAGTAAAACTGTTTTCCATGTTAAGAGCCTCAAGTCAGCCAGATGATGTGGTTCAAGTGGAGTAAATGTTAAGTTCTTGAATACAAAATTAAAATATCATGGATGGACCATTGTTTTTTCTTGGATGCCTCTTATGCAAAACCCCTTTCAAGAACATTTTGACATGAGAATGCATTGAAAGAGTAGGAGGCATTGGCAGACATGCTGAAATGGCCAATATATAAACCTTGATACAGGAATAAGCAAAGACATTGGATAGTAACTCACACAAATATTGTAAAATCAGAGAACAGCTAGCCCTGAATGGGTGAAGGTTATGTTGTTGGCACCCAACAGAAAACCTTTTCCATTTACAAGTATATGATTTTTTAATAGCAGGCTTTCTTGTCTCCATTAGTACCTGCTGCATGTCTTCAGTAAACATATGCCTAAAAGGAATTAAGACCCTATCATTTAGGCAGTCAGATGAAGATTATTGAGGTCAGGGTGTATCAAATACCCTTGTTCTAGTGTGAGTAGATCCATTCTGTGAGGAAATTTGTGGTAATTGCTCCTGGCCATTTCCAAAGGAGTGTAGAACCACAGGTGCCCGGGCCAGAAGGGAATCATCACAATGATATTGGGGGATTCCTTCTGAATCTTTAGAAGTACCCCAAATAATTAATGGAAGGGGTGAAAAGGCATGAAGGAACATCCTTGTCGAAAGAAAAGAAAAGGCATCTGTCTTCCAGTCCTTCTTGCATAGAGTCATGGAACTGAATTTTGCCAGTTAATTGTTCAGACAGGAGGGAAAGAGGTTTACTTGGGGGAACTCCCCACTGATGAATGAAAATTTGGAAGGCCCCCCGATCTACAATTCATTCATGAGGGTCTGCCCTTGTTCTGCTCAGCTTGTCTGCCACACACATAATGTAGGATCCATGTATAATGAGACTGTGCTATAAAACTATATCCTAAGCTAACATAGCTAGTCAGCAAATGGTGGGGTACAACATGGGTTCCCCATTGCCTGTTGTATACCACATGACTGTGGTATAGTCTGTAACCACTTGAAGAGGTCCCAGGAACCAAAAACATTTTAGAAAGTTAATGGCCTTGATCAGGGCAAACAACTCCTTGATATTTATGTGCTTCTGTCTGCCCTTAATGTCCATACCATCTGCACAGTTATCCATACTGAAAATACTCCACGAGCAAAGCGCAGATCATCTGTGGTGACTGATTACTTTGGAGTATGGAGGGAGATGGGATACTTGAATTTAAGGATATTTGTTGTCTCCACCAAAAGATTTCTTCTTCTGACAACCTCCAGCAGTGGGATTTGAAAAGATAAAGGATGCTGATTCTGGGACCAAAGAGATTTCAGCTACCACTGTATCTTTCTTATGTGGAGTCTTGCAAGGAGTATGATGAGAATCATAGATGCCATGAGGCCCCAAAATCTTAAGATATTCCCTTGCAGTGATCGAAGTCTGAGTGGGAAACATCAGAAACAGATCTAAATAAAGATTCATTTTTCCTTTGGTAGAAAAGTTCTTTAAACTGAGGCATTCAGTTGTCATCCTGGGAACACAATCCTGTGTGAGGGAGTCAGAGACTTTTGAATATTCATTTGGAATTCCAGCTTGTATAATAGATCTCTCATCCAAGAGAGAGATTCCTGACACTTTGGAAAAGTCCCGGCAAAGATAAGCAAGTTGGCTGAATATGGAAAATATGGATACCCTGTAATCTGTAGTAAGCTATAACTCAAGCTAGACATTTTTTGATCACTCTTGGTGCCATGGATAGTCCAAAGTGTAAGGCACAGAAAACTGATAATATGATCCAGATACACAAAACCTTAAGAAATATATGTAGTCTAGATGAATAAGGATGTGATAATAACCATCTTTTAAGTTTAGTTTTACCAGGAAATTTGAAAAAGGAAGAAGTAACAGGTTGTGAAGTGACATAATTTTGAATTTGGGCACTATCACAAACAGGTTTAGGAAAAAAAGATCAAGAACTGGTCTCAAAGGAGTTTCTTTCTTTAGCACTAGGAACATCCTTGAATAAAAACCCTTCCCCACCTAGGAATAAGTAACTGGTTCCATCACTCCTTAATATGTGATGAAGAACAAGTGGAAACAAAATAGTCTGGTCCAAAGAGTTAGGAATGACCCCCCTCTCCCAGAAAGGAGAAATTTAATGCTATTGCCATCTGTAACCTTGATGATTGATTTTCAGAACCCATTTATTTGAAACAATCTGTTGCCAAAGAGAAACAGAGATTCAGATTTTCTGGAAGAAAAAAGGTCTAGGGTGAGAGTGGATCACAAGGTCTCATGAGTAGTCATTCAGACTTGGTGGACTGTCCTTGATTTGCTGAAGCTTGGGACTTCTTTTTGGAACCTCCCCTGCCATTTCTTCTTTAATGTCTGTTTACTTGAACTCAGTTGAGACAGTTTGTTCTGTCTGTATTTCTTTCTTTTTTTGCCAAAATTGGATGACAGATAGAGAAAACCCCTACTACAATTTGGAAAAGGAGAGCCGAAAAATCTTAGAAATTCCTTGTATCAGCTTCCCCCTTTCATTGCATGCACAAAGGGGCCAAATATTAAATCTCTATCCAAGGGAGAATTTAAAGTCCCATTTTTAACTTCATCTGCAAGGTTTAGAGAATGCAGCCATGCAACCCTCTTTAAACAGTACCAGTGACCATAGCCCTGGAAGAAGTATCAACAGAGTCATACACACACTGCAAACAATGAGTAGTGAACTGTGTAGTAGAAGAAACTATGTTATTTAAGTCAGATTTTTCCTGACAAGAAGAAACTGCAGATAAAACATTCCTCATACTTTCACAATTGTCAGAGCTAACTTTAACGTGTGGGGCAGACAATTCAAAATTCTGAAAATCAGAGTTGCAGAAGTATACTCTTTTTTCCCATCCTTATCAGAAAGAGTAGGACTGGAATTAAGTAAGTGCTTAGCAGCAGTGGTATCAACTAAAGCTATAGCTGCTGGGTCAGGTTTGCGAATAATGTATACAAATTTACAAGACTTGAGAAACTTTGTACATCCTATCTTCTTTTTTAGGGGCAGCTGGCTAACTATCAGGAAAATTGCAGGCGGTAACCCACACATCCTCTAAATCAGACAAAACAGGAGGAATGGGTGAAGGTTCTGGAAAATCCTTGAGAAACAACTCAGCATTTTTCTGAGAGACTGAGAAACCTCTGTGCTTTCCCACTGAAAACAGTGATACATTCTAGCAATAGTCTTAGAGAAAGAGAAACTCCACAGGGAGAATCAGAAATTAAGCTTTCCTTTGAGTCCGAATCAAAAATCTGCGGAGAAAACTGAATCTATCCTTGCTTCTTACAGTTCAGATTCCAAATATTGAATTTCTTCAGGAAAAGAGGAAACCCTCTTTCTTTTACCAGAAACTACTTAACAAGAAGGGTCAGTAGTCTGAGTTAAACCCTGAGCCAGACCCCGTAAATTACTCCTATCCAAAGAAATTTGAGGAGGAGGAGTAACTACATGCTTGTTTTTTTGTCTCTTTTTGACAGGAAAAATGGGGCCAATCATGTTATTAATGACAGCAGCTGCCTCCCCAGGGATGGGCACACCACTCTGATACAACAGGGAATCCTTCCCTGTTCCCTCTCCTAGGACCAACAAGAGGTCTGTCCCTTCCAAACTGAGGAGATTCCAACAGTTGCAGAGGACATGGCTAACCCCCAGTTTATAGCGGCTGTAGGTGCTGCACCAGAAAGGTCCAGAGTAAAAGATGAGTGGTCTGAGGCACAACCTGCAGCTGAAGTAAATTGCTAGCCTGCTCTGGCGGCAAAGGCTGTTTGCCGAACTTTTTTTTTTCCTGACTGGAAGATGGACAAGCCATGGGACTGATAATATGTTCCATAGTCATGCCAAAAATGGTGCCTCTTTCCCATGGAAAAAAAAAAAACAAATGCTGGTAAAACTACCAGTACACAATTTTTTTAACAAAAGAAACACAACAAAAAGCATTTTAAGATACTATGCCTGCCCCACCAAGGAAAATAAATTTGATTTTTCATCAGAAAATAAATTTCAGTTAGTTACTAATACTTTTAAACTGACAGAAAAAACGAGTGTTCCATTTAAAAGTACTTTACAGTCTTGAGACATTCTGATAAAACACAGCATTCCTAGCTTTAAAATAACTTTTCTAAAGAGCAAAGTAATAAAGCGTCAATAAATTAAGAAAATGTAGGTTTTTCTCCCCCAAAGGGAACTTATCTGATCAGCAAAGGAAAGCACATGCAGACCATCAATCCTCAAAAGCCTCAGAGGAGTATACTGTACTGTTGCAGTAAAGCTCTGAAGGGCTTCACACCAAAACTTATCTTTTAGTCAGCTCAGCTTGAGCTGCTTGACAGTTTGGGTATGTAGAAGGTGCCTTGAAGCTTTGGAAGTTGGCTGGTCATTATATCCTTGACAATATATAACCGATATAACTAAGGCTACTGCAGCAGTGATCAATATGGTGAACATTTGGCTGTTGTCTAAACTGAAGGAAAGCTCTTTGCTTGCACCTGATAGGGTACTGATTTTTGAACTCTCACCTAAGGTAAGTCCATGCAGATTATCAAGCCAAGATATAGAAAAAGTAAAAAAAAAAAAAAAATATGATAAAAATAATAATAAAATGAGGTTGATAAAACTGAAAGAAATTGAAAAGATACAAAAATGAAGATTCCTCTTTTGGACTTTTACCAAAAAAGTCTGGAACACAAAGAGCCTTTTTTGAATAATACATTATATGTGCCTGATGGCAGAAAAAGGCAATGGGTCTATCTAGTCTGACTTTTTAAATGGATTTACCATTCTGCCTTTTATTACTTGTCCCATACCTTCTTGAATGCCCTTGAGGGTTCCCTCTCTTCTGTCCATTCTGGTAATTCATTCCACGGGTCCACAGATTTCTATGCTCCCTAGAAGCACTTCTTATCATGGAGAATCCTGATATCTGTGCAGTTACTGAAATAGGGTTCAAAGTTGGACAAAGCACCCTGGCAATACAAAACTATAATGCTGTCCATACATTCAGACCACCCACTGCACATGAAAGGACAAAAGATGGAAATGTAATAATCTACATAAAAGATAAGCACACTTCAAGACTGGTCAAACAATATGACATGCTTGAGCTACTCCATGTTCAACTAACTATAGGTAAAATCCCTTATCATATGCTTTCTAGCTATAGGTCCCCTAACATGACATAGGAAAACCATATCTCATACAAGAATGTATTAGAATCTCTTGCAACCCAACACCATACTCATGGATGATTTCAACTACCCCTCCATTAACTGATAATAGGAAAACCATATCTCATACAGGAATGTATTAGAATCTCTTGCAACCCAACACCATACTCATGGATGATTTCAACTACCCCTCCATTAACTGATAAGCTTACATGTCCATGAACATGCAGGCTCAGAGATTTCTAGACTTTTGTCAATGCAAATGCCCTGGAACAGCTAGTCTGCATTTCCACTAGGGGTACAAATATACTAGATCTGGTACTAACAAACATGGGGGAAGCATTACAACCCCCCATGTGTAATATCCTTACTGGTTTGATTGGCTCACAAAGCTACTGCCTTTGAAATAAATATAAAGCTAGATCCCCCATCTAACGCAAGAACCTTTAACCATATCTCATACAGGAATGTATTAGAATCTCTTGCAACCCAACACCATACTCATGGATGATTTCAACTACCCCTCCATTAACTGATAAGCTTACATGTCCATTAACATGCAGGCTCAGAGATTTCTAGACTTTTGTCAATGCAAATGCCCTGGAACAGCTAGTCTGCGTTTCCACTAGGGGTACAAATATACTAGACCTGGTACTAACAAACATGGGGGAAGCATTACAACCCCCCATGTGTAATATCCTTACTGGTTTGATTGGCTCACAAAGCTACTGCCTTTGAAATAAATATAAAGCTAGATCCCCCATCTAACCCAAGAACCTTTAAGCAAACTACCTCATATTAAGAAATGGCATAGCTAATTCCCACGCTCCCCTAAACCCAGAAAATATGGAGGCCTGTGTGGAGGTGTACATGAGTAGTATACAACCATATAAACAGCTGCATTGTATGGCAGTACCAAACTGATTTTAAGCCTAGGTCAAACTACAAAAACAAGCCACCCTGGTGGATCACTGGTATGAATAGGTTAGGTTGTACAACCAAAGAAAGAAAATCATGTCCTGAAATAGGAGAGGGCATGCACAACAGGGGAAATAAATCTCTCATTAGTTTAAACAAGTGACTCAGGGAAATAATAAAGTCTTTAAAAAACAATTTTGAGGAAAAAAAAGCCTCTCAAGCAAAGAATAATCGTAAGGCATTTTTCATTTATGTCCGCAGTCTTGAGGATAATACCAAACAGTATGCAGAGCTTGGGGTGTAGATGGCACCACCTATACCCAGTCAAAAGATGAAGCAGATCCGCTGGCCAATAAATTTAGCTTAAATTTTACCCCACATCACCTCCAATTACCCCCAGGAAATGCCCTTTGCCATGCCTCTATCAGTTGTCACAAAATGACAGTCACTGTGCTCTCTAAAGCTAAAAACACAGCCTCAGTGGGTCTAAGACCATATCCCAGGATGCCTCTTAAATAGCTTGAAACATGACCTGTCAGCCCATTAGTATCTTTATTTAACTACAACCTCCAGACAAGCCTTACCCCTAGGAAGTAGAGGACAGCAAAGATCATCCCTCTGCATAAAGGAAATTACAGCCCCATAAATCTGACTAGTCTCTTATACAAGGCCATGGAAAGAATAATCATGGACCTGATAAACAATGACATAGGAAACCTACAAACATTGGACCCAAACCAGTTTGGCTTCATCAAGTGCAGGTCATGCCTGCTCAATCTGGTGGACTTCTGTGAGAAAGTCAGCAAGGCCATGGATGAGGGTAAAATAGTACCTTAACCTGGCTAAGGCATTTGACACAATTCTCTACTGAAAAAATGGGGCACAAACCCATATGTTACAAGATGGATAACCAATTGGCTCACTGAAAGAATGCATGTTCCTAGACTGGGGATATCCAGATCGAGCAAGAATCCATTTACTAGTGGTGTACCTCAGGGCTCAGTGCTGAGACCTTTCCTGCTTGGAATATACTTGTCTGAAGTCAAAGCTAATGTAGATAGTCTTTAGCTGACCAAGTTTTTTGATGACTGCAGGTTTTGGGCAATCACTGAATACCTTAGTGACATAGATATCCTAAGGAAAGGTCTGACCCAAACAAAGAATTGCTGCCAGTGCCATGTTCTAAAACTAAATGCAAAAAAATGCATAATTAGACCATTTGAGAAGTCAAATACCCCTGCAAATTACATTAATAACATAACGCTAAGAGTGGACCCAGTGGTGAGAGATCTAGATACACAGATAGACAGTAAACCTGAACTTTGATCACAATCTACCCACACTGGGGAGGAAGTCCATCTATGTAGCACAACTTGTAAGTTAGGGAATGGCATCCAAATCTAAGGAGGTTAAAGTGCCATTATACTTGGCCTTCATCAGACCAATAACTGAGTACAATGCACCTTTTGGCACTTGAAACAACTAGAGTGGCCTCAGATATTCCTTACAAATAAGAAATATAGGGTGTAAACAGCATGTCCTATGCAGCTCCCCTAAAAGTCCTCTCCCTTTACTCTGTCTCCTACTGTCTATGAAGGGTGATCTATGCCTAACCTATAAGACATTCTCAGATCTGGTCCTGATGGGACTGTTACACATTCATAAAACAAACTGTATGAGGATTACCAGATCTAATGTTCTAAACCTGGTCTGTGATATGAACAAAACATGCTGGAGGGTCAGATGTGTGTCTCAGAGATTATCCTTTCTCTGGAACAGGCTACTTGTTCATGTGAAACAGAACTCGTCCCTAACCATATTCAAATGCAATTTGGATCAATGGATGGTGAATCGTAAAGTTACACCTATGTCTCTTACGGACAAGGGCAGTCTGTAAAATACTCAAAGGCATAAGTACAAACATAAGCCATCCTCTAGCCCTTAGGTATCAAAAATCAAAGTAAATCTAGGTAATGACTAAGCTTGTAAGGGCTCTTGAGCCTTTAGCCTAGTGATCTCCTATGAACCCATGAACTTTTGTAAACATGCACTTTCTGAGATCCAATGAATAGTCCGTACAATTTATTGTTGTGTCTGTTCATGCTCCTCCTCTCCTTCATGTTTAGGATGACTCATTTACATGTCCCTGACATGATCTTGGGTGTCAATATCATGTCTACCCTGCCTTCTCTGGTTTCAGGTGAAAAGAGCTGTAGATTCTCTAGTCTCTGGTCATATTTCTTCTCTCCATCATATGGATCTTTATGGTAGCCATTCTCTGAAATTTTCCAGCAATCTGGTGTTACTTGCCTTATATAGCCTTGAGAACTACATGTGGTACTCAAAGTGCAGCATGATCAAGGCCCTGTACAGTGTAAGACCGCTTTATGTCTGGAATCTAGCCTCCTGCAGTCTGTTTACTGCTGCTATTACCCTTGTTTTGCCCTTAATGGCCCAATCAAGATGTGATCATTCCCCCACGTCCTTTTCTTGCTATGTTGTCATTATTTCTATTACCCCAGTATGGTTGCAGTTGGCTGTATGCAATACTTTTCTTTGTTTGCACTGAACTTTAACTGATACCTTTATGCACATTTGTTAAGTTTTTTCCAATATCCTTCACTAGACATTTCCCCAGTTCTCTACTGCTGCACTTATCTTTGTGACATCACCAAAGGTACTGATCTTGTTTCTTATTCCTCAGGTATGTCTGAGACAAACAGCAGAGGAAAACTGGACCCAGAACAGACCTCTACAATACTCCTGTAAAACTCTCCTAATCCATGACATTGTTTCACCATAATCCTCTGTCTTACTATTCAACCATACAGCTACCCATCTTTTGTTCATTTCCCTTCTTTAGTTTCTAAAATACTTGACAGTGTTTGAGTACTCCACAGTTATATTCTGTTCACCAGTCCTAATTCAGATCCTAGTCCTAGTGAGACTGGAATTCATTCTAGAAGCTCCAGTGTAAGTGTCAACAGAAGTGTTGGCATCAGTGCTGCTGCTATTGGGACATTGGGCTTTGGAGCTGGCAACTTTGATGTTGACCTTGCTACTGCTGTCAATGGCTTTGACATTGATGTCAGTTTTAGGACCTCCTGCACCTTTAATGCTCAGGACTGGCCAAATGGCATCAGTTTCGGCAACAATACCTTTGAAATCATTGCTGATGTTGCAGAAGCCAGCTTTCCAGGCTTTGGTGTCCCTAGTGATCTAGTGGTTAGGATTCAACAGTCTCACAGCTGCAGCCAAGGTTTGATTCCTGATCAGGGTAAACCTCAATGTTTTTTTAGGTGTTAGGGTTAGGTATAATGGTTAAAGTCTTAACCTCATGGACACAAGGTATGGGGTTTGAGTCTTACCTTTGAAAGGAAATTGGCTAGGCTTAAAATAGCCTGCAAAGGTAACTAGCCACCTATGAACGCTCAAAGTTGGGTCTCATTTTGACAAGAGTCATGTTCTTATTGTCATGGTTTGAACTGTCACCTGCTGTGACTTTGGTTGCAATCATCTCATCTTTGTGCAGCTGGGGTCAGGTCCACTGGTCCTCAATGGCATTCATGCAAACTGTGTCACATTCATCAATCTGGCAGTTAGCTGAGAGGATTAAGGATATGAGTTCTTAATGAGCTGTTTATGTAGTACAGGGATTAATTCTTTCAGCCTGTATATGTCTAATGTTTGATTCTGAGCAACTAATTTAACCAGGCAGTGCCTCAGTGTAATTGGAAAATTAGGCTAGGCTCCTCAGTGGTCTCCTTGACCACAAACCTAGTACCTACTTATGAACCTATAAACTTATGAGTATTCTCCATCTGTACCACCAGTTTTTTTTTCCTTCCCTGCAATTGATCATCAACTACCACCAGTTCTTTTTCTCATTCACCAGGTCTACTTGACCAACCATAGTATCCCCCAGGCTCAACCTGACCTAAGTCCAGGCTGGTGAGGGCATCAACTATGCTGGTGCAGCATCACACCATAGCCAGGGAGTGTGTCATAACTCCTGCCATCCCACAGCAGCCTTGTGAACTCTGCAATCACTACCTTTAGGAAGTGCATGTACACTTTTGTGCATGAGCAACCTACAGACTAAGTGGCACATCACTTAAGCAGCATGGAGCGCACCGGACTCTTAAAACCGCTTATTACAGTGAGTCTTGGCTAGCTACCCCTCCCCTCAGAATGGACAAGCCAATGTCAGCCACTCACTCCCATCTTCCCTCTACAACCCTTCCAGTGCCTGTGCTGCTAATCAACCATTGGTTATCTGGAGCACAGTAAGGGCTTTATTCCTCTGCACCAAGGGGTTACTTAACATCAGTGATTTTGACCTCAACAAACGACACCTTTTTACTGACATTTTGGCCAGACAACATCTTTCTGAACAGGATAGTGCAATCAGAAGTCTCTTGCAGGTTCAGTCTTCAGCATCAGCCTGTTTACAGGCTTCTTTTTCATCCAGCACCTGTTCCAGCTGATCTACAATACAAAGCAAAGTACTACAGGAGATACTTGGACTTCTCTCTGAAGTCCTCCATCTCAGAAATTGATGAGGATGAAAGCATTATTTTCAAGCCATCCACCTAGATTACCCAAAATTCAGGATAATCCCAGAGATGATGAAGTAGAAAGGTGGATGCTTGCAGATCCATGTCCTCACCACAAAGGGTCCTGCAGGAAACCTTTCATAAACTCTAGCCTTCTTCCTGGGTCTATGTTGACAAAATAGAGTACTGTGTGGTTAAATGCCTTGATACTGTACCACCTTTCCAGGGGAGGACAGACAAGATCCTCAGGTGTCCTGCAAACTGGAGTCGATGGACAGAGACTGCTAGGCTACATTTCATTATTGATTTATCAGCCCTTAAAGAAGGCATTACTCCACAAAAATAATGCTGTCCATTCTCTGCATAAACAACCAATGGTTTAGATTTGGAAAGAATATTTGGCAACTTCTGCTTTCAGGTTGATGATGCTAAACTACTTGCCTCATATGCCTTGATTCCAATAAGAGCTAGCTGATGAAATGAGCTAGTCACTGGAAGGTGTGCTTGATGGAAAGCTAAAGTACAGGTTGTAGTCTTAGATGGCAGTCATGGCATCTGTTGCAAGTCTCTCCATTTATCTGCCTTACAATTATGTCTATGGTGCAGTAAGAGCAACAGACATCAGCACTGCCATTCACAATCACCCCTGCTTACATCTTTCAGACTTCACTGCAGATACCAGAGCAACATTTCTTAAGTTCCCTTTGCATGGGACTGTGCTTTCAGCCTGTCAGTTAAAACTCTCCAGGGAAATATTGAGTAAGAAGGCAAGACCTTCACAGCTGTTGATATTAAAATTAAAATTCTCACTTGCATTTACCAGAAAGCAGTGGAGCCCATGTCATATATTCTTTTAATATGACTAGCAGGATGCAGCAGCAAAGTAACCAAAGACCTGAGCGAAACCTGTATGGCTGTGCTGATTTTCAAAATGGTCATTAACACAGAGGCAGTACCAATTATCAGCAACAGAATTGTCATGGTCCTCCGAGTGGAGAGCAGTCTAATATTTGAGACCTTTCCTGACTGCCACACTCTTGGGAAAGTCTGGAGATTGACTATTCATCCACTTGAATGCATAGTTGGTCATTGTGTGAGATAAGTGGATCAAGATAATAATATCCAAAAACTATACAGTTCTGTGCCTCTCTGTATCTTGGCCTCACTGTCACCCATTGCCCAATGTCCCACTTTTTTAAACTGCGTGACAGGAAAAGAGGTCTTAAATCTCATATGAAAAAGATACATTCAAGAGATCCCACCAGACCAGAAAAGATACAGTTTTTACTCAGGTTCTTTTTAATTCCCAAATGCACAAAATGACCTTAGACATAACAATTCAATGCAGCCTAAACTTTATCCTCAAAAAGTTCTTTTGAATGTTCACAGTACACTCTACCATTCCCTGTTTATCAGAAGGCCTGTTTCCATATAAAAATTGCCAGAGAGTTGAGGTTTCTACACTTCTGGATAGTGGACCATCCTTTTCAATTCTAGATGCTTCCATTTGGCCTCACCTCAACTTGCAACAAGCCAGAGGTTGTGTGAAGTGAAGGAGTTTCCTTACCTAGACGTCTGGCTCATAGCTGATCCAACACTGAACAGTCTAATTTTTGTGAGGAGTTGAGTCTTGTATAAGTCTCTTCCAGGCCGTGGAAAGTGCAGTGCACACCCTAAAGTGACAGTTCAAGCCCTCTCAGTTGCTCACATTCATTATGAGCATACTGGATATCCTATTCTGCAGGTCACTTCTTCCCTCAGGCAGTATCCTTCCTGTAAAGAACACCATGATTTAGATCATGCAGGCTTACTCATTTCCTGTTTTACTATGCTTAAAAGCTTGGGACTCAATGGCAGCAACTATGTATATGGTTCTGAATGCCAGATTTTTACATGAAGGCCCTTCGATACACTTTAAAAGTTCAGTGGTATCAGCTGACAGATTCTGTGGTTTAGCACCTAAAGGTTTTCTTGAGCTTACAAGTCTAATTTAAGTTGGTAGACTGACACTTTAAACCAGTCTCAGGACAGTAGTTGGACACAAAGAAACCGGGCTATGTCCTCCAGCTGCTTATTGATACCAGCTATATTCCTGAGGAGGGTATTTCATAAAAGTAAGGTTCTTTCTCAGTTTACTGATGCTGTATGAGTTGTCCCTCAGCTTGTCAATGGCATAGAAGATATTCTGTCACTGAGACAAGCCTTGCTGAGATCCATTTGCATCCCTGACCAGTGTCAGTTGCAGCAACTAATTATTTTCTTTCCTCTAGTGGGGAATATCTATGGCATGCTGTTGTCCAGCTATGATCTGAACTATTTTACAGTTTTCTTCTGTTACTGCTTATTCTGAAATTCATTCAGAAACCCAAGTTAAGCAAGTCCATGGTCATTCTTGTAGCCCTGTACTGGGCTCAGTAAATTTATTCCTTCTACTTTGGCCTTATCTTGTGGGGACTCCCCTATGTCTGAAGCACCTCTAAACACTCGTATCCCACCTGTTTAATAAGCAGTTCTCAGATATTAATTATCTACAGATATCTACATTTGCTACTTCCAAAAGTTTGGATAATATCACAACACCTGTCCCAGATATTTTAGACTATCTGCTATGTAGCTTTGATGTTGGATTAAGGTATTCCTCCATTAAGGTGCACCTAACAGCAATTTCAGACTTTCACCAAGGTTCTGGTTCACTTTCACAGACTTGTTTGAAAGTTTGCAAGGAATTTTTCAGAGGCAATTTTTTTATCTGACCACTTATAAAATATCTTATGCTTTTGCAATTTATATTTTATTTTAGAGGTGTTGACTTTCCCCTCTTCAACTGGTTGCTATGACAAACTTAAATTTCTATCCTTGAAAATTATTTTTTTGTATAGTGGCCATTACTTTCTCCATAAGAGTTTCTGAATTGCAGAGTTTGTGTATCTCTGCTCCACACTTGGTGCTCTGTAAGAGTAGTGTATCCTTACAAATGAATCCATATCCTCCAGGGAGCCACTAAGATGAATTTTTGGCCAGTCTATTACCCTGAATTCTTTTCTAGTTGCTATAAGGCAAACAATTCTTTTAATGTGTGGATGTCCACAGGCAGCTCAAATTCTACATGGGTAGAGCCAAATGTTTCAGAAAGGACTGACATTTCTTAAGAGCTGGATTCTAAAGTTTCTGAAGTTAAATTGTTCAGTTGATTAAATGAGTCTATTAAATTATTTTGTGAAAACTGCATTAAAACTTTACAGCATATATCTAGAGCTTGCGTAACTAGGGTAGTGGCTACTTATCAGGCCTTTTTCAGAAATGCATTCTTGGATTGTGACTGATATATGACCTTCACTTAATACTTTGCAAGACATTACAAGCTGAGTGTGATCTCTAGGTCTAGATTTTCCTTCAAGGACATAAACTTTTTATTTTCTAATGAAAATGATTACCAGTGAGGATAAGCTTTGGAACTCTCTCCTCATAATTAACATTGGTGGACTTTCTTATCTCTGATATAAAAGTTGTCTACTTGCTGTAATGTTAGCTGTGGAAGTGCAAGTCTATTGTCATTAACACACCCGCCCACCTACCCCTTACCACAGTTCAGACACTGGCTAGATGATTTTTGGTGGTAATGTGTTTCTGATCTGTCTTAGTGTAGCATAAGAGAAAGCTTGTTGATGGAGCATTGTAGGTAAAAGGGGATGGGCTAGTAAGCTATTATGCCGAGAAATGTTCAGATGCCAAACAAAAAATCTGCTTGGTGGTGTTTTTGTTCTATGTGAGATATAGACACTTAAATTATCTAGGATCCACATTTCACACGCTTTTTTCACTGGCTAATTGTCTCTTGAGTGATACTTAAATACATTGTGAATTTCTGGGCCTTTGTTTTTTGCTGAAAAGATTTCATGCCTGCAGAAACTAAAGCACTGCTGGCAATTCCCTGCTGGATGAGGAAAATAAACCTATATTTTTTGTGTGTAGTGATACAGCTGCTTTCTGTTTTACCTGCTCCATTTTGTTTTCTGTTTAAGAAGTCTGCTTGGCCTGGTGTTTGCTCTATGTGAGAGGTAGACTTAAATTGTCTAGGCTGGGCATTTCATATGTTTTTTCATTAGTTAATTGTCTCTTGAGTGATAGTTAAATGCATAGTGAATTTCTGGGCGTTTATCCTTTTCTGAAAAGATTTAAAGCCTGCATAAACTAAAGCACTGCTGGTGATTCCCTGCTAGTTTTTCACATCCACCCTCCCCTTTATTGATGTGCCTCTTAAACCTGGTGAGTGATTTTAAACTGTCCACCCATACTGTAAATTGAGCTTAATAAACATCTCACTTTCTGTACTGCCATTGATATACTGAAGTATTCATTTGCCTTTCATTGTGCTTATATGGAAAAGTGCATTTTGCCTCTCATTGTTCTACTGATTTACTTGCTCTGAATTCATTATCTGGCTATCTGTTGGACGAAATAGTGTGTTTTTACACCCTAGCAACAACTTGTTTTTACATCAAGAGATCAGTGTGTTTTTCATCTAGTGCACTGATGGTAGCCTGGTCTGTTTAAGCTGGGGAAACACTTGAGATTTCTGTATGCAGTTTTTTTGGCTGGAGGTCTTATTAATCAGCTTTTCTTTTTTTTAGTGCCTTTATAAATACTGTACAATTGCATGGCTCTTGGTTCATTTATACAAAACAAAGTTATTTTATTGAATTATTGCACTTTTATAAGCTGTTTAAAGTAAATTGCTGTATCTGTGCTTATAGGTTTGTTTTTGCTAACATTTTGTATCTTTTAAGGTTGTTTTGTGGTAGCATTTCACTCTGGACACTCCTTTAATGTGCTTTTACATTAGGAGGGCGGATTATTCATCTAGTGGCAGTAGGTGTTTACCTGGTCTTTGGCTGACTAAATTTGCAGATGATTGCAAATTAGGAGCTATTATTGAATCCCACACCAACAGGAAGGGCTGGCAGAGATGAACTACTGGTTGTCAGAGCCATGGACTAAAACTAAATGCCAAAAATGCATAATAGTATCCTTCTGGAAGTAATCCATCCCTGGTAACTGTTATATTGGCAACACACCCCTTAGAGTTGTCCCAGGAGTTAGGGACTTGGGAAACACACACACACACACACACACACACACACACACACACAGTAATTTAGCCTTTGGCCATCACGTGTCTGCACTAGAGAAGAAATCATTCTGTGTTGCACATCTTTATAAACAAAGGTATGGCATCTAGGTCCAAGGAAATCATTGTTCCACTGCATGCAGCATTCATCCGACCTGTCACTGAGTACAGTGCCCCAGTAGATATGTACCTAACCAGGCATGTGCAATAATTGGAATGTCCACAGACGTTCCTCACTAAAGGAATACAGGGTGTAAGTAAAATGTCCTTTGCAGACCTCCTCAAGGCCCTATCCATGTATTTTGACTCCTACAGGCTGCTGAGGGGAGATCTATGCCTGCCATACAGGGCATCGTCAGACCCAGCAAAACAAGCTGCACCAGAATTACTCATTCCAAAGACTTAAACCTTGCTGTGATATACATAGGACCTGCTAGAGAGACAAGTATGTATCCCAGAGTCTATCCCATCTCTGGAACAGGCTCCACATCTATGTGATCCATCCTCCCTAATCCAATTCAAGTGTAACTTGGACAATTTGATGGGGATCAGGAAATTCATCCCTAGCTTGGTACTTGTGTCTCTAATGGGCAACCTGTAAATCGTTCACCTCCAAGGACCTTGCTTGTAAATGTTTCACCTCCCAAGCCCCTGCTTACACTTATCAAGGCTATCAGGACTTGTCAAAGATTTGGGATGCATGGCTAGGCTTAAAAAAAGCCCTTGTGGTTGTTAGCCTATTAAACAACTATGAACCTATGAAATGTGCCAGGTATTGTAGAGCTGTCTGCTTCATCTGAAATCAGGATGCAGTTTCCTTCTGTGCTGCTGTTGAGAAAGTGGCTGTAGTTAGAAAAGTGTTATTTATGCTGATAACATGGTACAGATTCTACACAGCCAGACACTTTGTATTTCACTGGGAGAAAAATGACTTGCAGGCAGACAATACATTTTTTCCAAAATATAAGCAGTTGCTGGGACACAGGAAAACTATTTGTGTTTACATTCAGCAATTGACAAGCTTCCTACTGAAATTAACATAATAATATGTATGGCACAAATATAGGCAGCTTTCACTTAATGTTACATCTGCACTCATGCTAACAAGACAAATGTACCCAGTAGTTTAGATACATTTGTTTACTTTTTGTGTGGTGTATGCGTGTATGGTTAACTTTTTGTCTGAAAGATGAGAACAAATATGCCAGTGCCAAAACATCAGATAATACATGAATGTAAATGCAGCTGCACTTTTGAAAACTGTTAATAGGAAAACATTTAAAAAAACTCTTTACTTTATAAGCTGAATAGTATAAATAGATTGATTGATAGATTGAAATGTGTCTGTAAGTTCATTTTAGCTGTGGGCTGTAAAATGTCAGCTTGTTCTGTCATTATGACCAAGCATAACAATGCACTTAGTTATTATAGCATTTTGAAGCTTTCTGATCTATTTGTGGATGATGATCAGCTGCATTGGCCAACACTAATGTTGCTTTTAGAAAGAGAAATTATGTCATTTTTTTTCTGGATAGCTGTTTGCATAGCATCTGCATTAACACAAAATGAGAAAGAACACTTCAGAGATTAATCCAAATAATCCTATCTCAATGGTCTATAGTGCTGAATATATTTTCTTTGTTGTGGTTTTTATTTTATTTTGTGTATTATGCTATCATATTTTCCATTCACTGGGTTCAGGTTTACATTTCTACTTTATACCTAAACCTTTTTCTTGGCTGTTTAATGACATATATGCATTCATACATGTCTAGAAAATCATCAGCACTTGATTTTGTCTGGTAAAGTGTGCTGACAACATGGCTATCAGAAATATTAAAAGGTTCCACAGTTGCAGCTACCATATTCTGTTCAGGATATATTGGGTGTATCCATGCATATGAATTTGTGACTGCCATTAGTGTGCATTCAATCCGGTCCACATTTTCTAACTTTTAATTATTAATTATAATTTATTTTTAAATACGCTTATCTGGCTATATATATATATATATATATATATATATATACATATATATATATATGTATACATATACATATATATATATATATATATATATATATATATACACACACAAATATACACACATACACACACGCACACATATATGCATGTATATTTAGGCAGATTTAAAGTCTCCTAATATTTCCTAATATGGGTTCATATTACATTATCGAAAGATAACATAATCGAACGCTCAAAACATCGAAACGGCCGCATATCAAAGCTTTTATTATGGGGGCTGTGCCCCCCACACCCTCCACTAAATATATATTCCAACTCCGAGATCGCACTACAGTGAGGAAAGGGCAAATATTCCAGTCTTCACTGTACTGTGATCCCACAATGCAATCTTTGCAATGCAGCCTTTTCAAAGTTCTGAGCGTTCAATTACGTTATCTTTCAATAACGTAATAGGAACCCTCCAAATATTACATTATTAGAGTAATATTACATGTTACTATATGAATCATGTATAAGTTATACTTGCAGTGATAGTAAAAGTAATCTGGACAAACAGTACAGCACCATTGCTAATTTTTTTCTTTGGCTCTTCACTGACACTTAAGGTAACTGTGTTATAGATTATGTAATTGAAATTATGGCTGCAAACAAGTGTTCAGATATCATGTAGAAATTGTCAAACTGCATAGGTACTCCACCACTGTGCCACCAAATATTTAGTACAGAATCACAAACTACATACATTTAGACCCCATGAGCACAGCTTGTGGATGTATAAAACAGAGGGATTGTATCTGATCTGCTGGCAATGTCAGATTATTGAGTTGTAGTGGATCCGAAAGAGTGAGATCTGACATTCAGCAAATGGTTACTGTCTGACAGCAAACCACCTATCAAAAGTGAAATTCCCAAAATGTTTCACATTATCAGCCCTGCTGTCAGATTGAAAGTGTATGAGACATTTTTCAGCCTTACTGAGTATTTTCTTTTCCTCAATGTTATGTAACACTGGAATTAGTATGTATAAGTCACACAATTATGGCTGGTACAGTAGGATTTGCCCTCTTTGTTCGTATAAAAAATTTGTTGGTTTTACTGAAGGGTCTTAATTTCTAGATAAATCCATATGTTTAGGCACTAGTGATTGATGATTTGCAACAGGGCTGTTAACTATCTAGCAAGAAAACTATGTCTGTGCCTAGACTACAGAGGCAAACTGACTGAGGCATTCTGCTTTTTCATTGTATGAGGGTAAAAGAAACCGGGTGGCAGTAACGCTTGCTGTAGAAAGAAAAACATGTTTTTGCAGATGGCATCCAAAATGTTTCCTCTAGAAGATGATAAGGGTAGGACAAAAATGGAATTGTGATGGTCCAGTCCAAAGCATGGTAGTTTAAATTAATTCATTAATTCCCTGATTTTTCACATAATCCAGTACAGAGTCATAAGAGCTATAACTTTTCCCAGCACTTAGTGGCCAGAAGGTGTGAACAGAGTTCCAGCTCACTACAATATATGTAAGCGTGTGTGTGTGTGTGTGTGTGTGTGTGTGTGTGTGTGTGTGTGTGTGTGTGTGTGTATATATATATATATATATATATGTTTGTGTCTTTCGGCTTTTCCTGGTTAGGGGTCGCCACAGCGGAACTCCGGTCCACTAATGATTGGCAGTAGATTTTTATGTACCGACTTGCCAGGCCTGACGCACAACCTTCAACGAAGGTGCGCCCATTCACGCATGTCTCCACGCAGGAGACGCTCTAGCTGAGAATCGAACTGGACAGCGTCTTACTGTGAGGTGACAATGCTACCACAGCATCACCACCGCGGGTATATATGCACATGGGAAGCAAAACCTAGGAAAGAAGTACACAGGTAAAGGGAAATCCCTTGTAAAAACAAAGTAGGAATGGGACCTGGGTAATCAAACTGGGAGATTGCCGAGTGCAGGTTCTTTGACCCAGCTTCCCTCATTCAATAATCTGTAAATTGTTCTACATTATTCATGTGTACAGCAATATTGCAGGAGTGGTGACAGCAATTTGTTGTTTATTTATTTATTTAACATTTGTTTACCGGGAATGTCTGACTTGGAATGAGCCAATTTTTAGAGGTGGCCAGGGAGAAATTCTCCAGACGCATGTCTTTGTAGTGTTTGGTTGGTTTGTGATGTTCCCCCACTGGGCCAGTAATCATGGAGCCTGAATCTTTAGCACTGACACCAGTGAGGGACGTTCACTTAGAAGAAAGATAGGTACACACAGTATTTCCAGATGCAGCTGTCTGCATCAAGCACAGTTTCCCTTATGAGCACACAGGGTACACACTCAGTCCAGGGTCTGGGTTTCCCTCTCTTTCTTTCCAGGCCCCCAATAAGACACCCCACTAGCACAGCTATAGAGTTGAGTCCTCAGCTGTGTGTCCCAGGCCAAGTCCTCCACCATCCTCTCTATGAAACCAGTGCTCTGTACCCCTGCTCCAAGTAGCTGACACACACACTCTTTGAGATTTGATTTTAACACACAGACACACACACACACACACACACACACACACACACACACACACACACATACATACATACCTGGGAAAGGCTGGCACAGATTTACTAGGTATGCCCCTCTGCCCAGACTGTAAAGTAGATTCTGCCACCATGACACTCCAAAGCTAACTACTCTAAGGCTCTTACAAGGTTACCCAGTTATACTGAGTGAAATTAATACTAATACAAATGTTAGTGTTTGACTAATCTAGTAAGGCTTCCAGGAGCGGCCACAGTATAACCAAATATATGTATATATATATATATATATATATATATATATATATATATATATATATATATAAGTACTCTCAAAGGTTAAAACATTCTCTAAAAGACCAGCCACAATGAAAAGTTTAAATATATTTAATAATAAATAATAAAAGAACATGAAAATACTAAATAACTATGTACAATAAACACCAGAGTTTCAGTCACAGGAAATATTAAAAATAACACAGGTGGATAGATTCACAGAGATGCAGAAGAACAGTACTTAACTAATCTCACTATATTTTCCTGACTAATCTATAGAATTAATATTTCATGGTTACTTACTAAAGCAAGGCAAGATGAAGTAGATGAGTGGTCTTCCTTCTTTGTCAGGTTTCAAAAACAGAATGCTCTGAGACTTCTGCCTCATCTAGTATTAAAACATCATTTCAGTTCTGGATTACAGAATGACATCACATACATCTGGTCATCTGAGTTCTGGTCACACACTACTCCTCTTTACTAGAAGCTGAACCAGAATCTCGCACATATGTGTTACCATACACACAGAGCTTTGCTAGGATGTGTTATAGCAAGTCATAAAACTATTTTAACACTTCCACCCTTCCAGGGTAGCAATTAATTCACTGCTAAGGACAATACAGCAGGATTCCTAGTCCTTGTTTTCACATACATTTTGTCTCTGGTTGCAATCATAACTGTAAGATACAATCTTTATGGCCTAAACCAGGTAATTTAATTTCAGGATATTTTTCTAAAGGTCAGTTGGGGCTGAGCTTAACCTCTTCTCTTCCAGTATCCTCTGTTACAATATATGCATTTATTCAGTTACAATAGTACAGTCTGATTTACGTGTATATTTCTTTTCTGTCCAGCAGGACACACTGTTGGTACATTTTCAACACAAGCACCTGTACAAATCAGTTTGATATAAAATTACATATATTTTTTTTACAAAACTCCAGCTAGCTATGCTGGCATATGTTGCTATGCTGGCATATGTTACATATCCACTGCCCTACTTCTCATGGCATAGCTGGCAGTACCTCCCATCATCACATGACTTTCTTTTTCCTGAAGTTTTACAACATTGGAGTTAGTATATATAAGTCAGGAGTGTATTGGGAGGGGTGAAATTCCTCCATATGGATTATTGTAGGGGGGCTTGCTCCAGTGTAAAAAAATGCTTAGTGATATCACCCACATTTGTGGTGGGTTTGGTGTTTGCTGAGTCTGACTTGTTCAGTTTGTTACCAGCCATTTATATATTGTCTTCTTCCAGTGCATCTGGTCATATCAGATGACCTGAAGGTAAATCAGTAATATGAAAGTGTTGCAAAGAAAGCCACAAGAGTACTAGGATGAATAGAAACTGTCAGTGTCGATAGAAAACCCTAAGCTACCATTATTCTGTGTAATTATTTGGTAATAATTTACAGAAATTTGCAGTTTTAGAGATTTCAACTTTGTAAGTATGTAGGCAAGGCAGAGGTAGTTCAGGGAAGGACAGGTAATGGTGTACAGTCTAGAGTATAAGCAGTATAATGAGACACTGGAAGAGCTTAATGTGTATTGTCTTGTAAAAAGAACTAGTTGAAAAGCATTAAAAATTTTAAGAGCCTTAGGCAAATCCATACAGTCCAAGTGGAATGGATGCCATCCTTATCAACTACCCATTTTCTACATGAAATTGGAGTGCTGTATCAACTGTTGCCACCTCTCTTGAGTGCCACTCTCCTACCTTCTTTGACAGTCATGCTTTATTGTTGCGAGTCTTTTGTCACACAATCCATCCATCTCTTGGCTGGATGTCCTCATTTCTTCTTGCCTTCTTTCTGTCTCCCAAATCATCTTCAGTAAACTGTTTTTTGCTTTCCTGTGTATGTGACCAAAACATTGTAATATGTTCCCCTTGACCTTTTGTGCAACTGAGGCTATGTTGATTTTTTCTCTAATGTCCTCATTTTTTATTTTGTCCCAAAGTATGCATCCTACCTCCCATCTCAGGCACTTAATTTCCATTACCCACCTTCTAGCTTACTCAACTTGTCTGCCTTAACTACCACAGTTTCTGTGCCATACAGAAGCACAGGTCATACCAATTACTAGTGCACCTTATGTTTCATCTTCTTTGGCATCCTTCTGTGACATGCTACTCCTGGACCTCTGTTCAAATTGGCTGCAGCACTACTGATTTTGGCTTTGACCTTCTCATACAGAATTTCCTTCTCCTCAATCAACTCTCCCAGGTAACTAGAGTCACTGGTTATGGTAAAATCTAAACATCTGAAGTTTTCAACTAACATTATTATTTATGTTACAGTTACATAGATCTGAATGCTTGGTAGGAATTCATATCTGCAGATATGATGACCTTGATTTTCACAACATCGAGGAATAGGGTTTTGTGGTTTACCCAGTATTTCAAATGTGGGAAATCCATATGATGTTCCTTCTCAAGGAAAAAACTGTGTTATCTCAACATCCAGTAGTGCTGTTTCATCTCTGTGTTGTAGTTGCATTTCTGATGTATATCTACACATCATTCACAAAGGCAGTAGAATATGCAGATCATACGTCAGAGCCTTGAAAGAGACAACATATAATTTGTGTTGCAATTTTGGATGTCACACCTGACAGTGGTCCTCCTCCTGCTGTCTGCCTTTTGGAGAAGACCTTGAGTCAGCAGTGACAATGTTTATAAAGACCTAAAGGTTGGTTAGTGGGAGATCATAGTTCACAATACCACATTCATTGAAAAGGTCCAAGGATATGGCTGCAGTGAAATTGTATTAAGATACAGTTCATGCATCAGTCCTTTTTAACCTATGCTAGTTGACTGTTAAGTTAGTCATTTGTCAGCAACATTCTACAAGATCACAGAGGTCAAAAGAGCAAGATATGTGGATCTACCCATACAGTGCTGTCAAGCAGGAAGATGTCTGGTTTTCAAACTTTCCATGACTGCCATATTTGTGTGCTGGCAAGACTCATACCTCCTTTCTTGTGGGAGTAAAATCTCTTGTTAGTGATTTGTTAATTAGGCCACCTGGAGGTTATATTATTTGCCCTGGCAGGATAGGTATTCAACAGAAAACCAAAAGACTGCAATAGTGCTTTTAGTCTTTATATTGGCTCAGATCCTGTGTATTTATTGGAAAAGCACTATTTTACAGGAAATTGTAAGGAGGGATGATCTGTTTGGTTGTGTCTCTCAGATCTTAGAGATGTCCATGGTATGATAACCAGGCCTACTTAGATTGAAGGAAGCAGAGTTTTGCTGCCAGATACAGAGGTACATCTACAAGGGAGATGATGTCTGATTTATAGGACCGCTACTAAACCTTATTTTAATCCCTTCCAAAAAAAAAACTAATCTGCTTAGTGTGGAGTTTTTCAAGGTCTTAAGATAATTGCCGTTGTCAGTCAGTTGATTCAAAGCATCTTGTAAACTTCATCCTCCAAATGGAGGACTATTATTTTGTTTTGAAGCTTAGCAATGGTGTTTTTCTGGATTGGTAAGCATTCCCTAACAAAAAAATGTGTTTATTAGCAGCCCACTAATGGTGGTCTTGCTAATGGAAAACTCATTGAGTTTTCATAAATTAAGATTATTTGCTACTTCATAACATATACCAAAAGGTACTCAGGGAGTTGCACTCCCATCATACATTAATAGCGCCAGGTCTTTAAAAAATGGCAGCTTAGTGAACAATTGTGAGCAACAGCTCATCCTTCAGTTTTAATGGTCTGCCTCTTGTCTAGCAGCTCAGTCACCGCTGGTCTGACGTGTGTGTGTGTGTGTGTGTGTGTGTGTGTGTGTGTGTGTGTGTGTGTGTGTGTATATATATATATATATATATATATATATATATATATATATATATATATATAATGTGTGTGTGTGTGTGCATGTATATATATATATATATATATATATATATATATATATATATATATATATGTATATGTATATATATATATATATATATATATATATATCGACTTAGAGCAGTTGACCATTGTGATATATACCACTGTAAACAGTTTCATACAGATAGAATAAATATAATCTGCAGCAAAGTCCAATGAATGTGTTTTTTTTCAAAAAGGGGCACATAGATCAAGGAAATTAAGACAGGCAGAAGTATAAAACAAACAAAAAAAGAGGTTAGGTTATTACTTGTTGTAAGTAGCAAAATAATATGGCTTAGCCCACTAAACAAAGTTCTGAAGGATAAACCAACATTTCTTGGGTTGTAAGACTGTGTAGGAGAGATATCGGAGATATCTGATGGTGCTTATACCGTATGCAGGAGGTAGAAGAGTGACCAGCTAGGCTGTTAGCCCATTATACATCCAGTCTGAAAGCAATAGACAGAAAACCCATCAAATACACTAGATGAATATCTCCTAATGTTTTATTTAGTTGGAAGGGTGATTCATGGATCAAACTTACTAACATTGACATCCTATTAATATCAATGAAGTTTGAAATCAGTCTTTAATAAAGTAATAAGGCAAAATGCAGTGATGTTGGAAACCAGTAATCTGAAGTAGTTAACTTCACTTGATCAGCAACCTGTGGATTTCGGATCCGACATGGATCCAAGCCGGCAGCATACCAAGCAAAAAGATCTGAGCTCCATGCTCCTCCCCCTTACCCATACTACACTGCAACCTCCTTTCAATCCCCAGATCTCGTTTGCCGCGGCTTTGCCAAGCATGGGATTCTTTGAGCTCCAGGCAAGTGTAGCAATCTTTTTCTACCAACTTTCCCTTTTAGTTTAGTTTTTTGTTGTGTGTGTGTATCTTAGTTCATTCTTCGAGTGTTCTTTCTCCCTAGCCTTTATCTCCCCCTAAATCACCTTTGGTAGTTATCCATCCCTTAGTAGGCCCCTTTTCCCTCCTTCAGGGGTGTGTGTGTGTGTTTAGCGTATGGCAAAAAGTCATAAAGTGACTTTTTGTAAGTGCTCTGAGCGTGGCCATAAGCTGTCGCCAGCGGATGGTCACACTCAGTGTGTGATCTGCTTGGGGGTTCCACACCTTTCTTCGGGCTGCCAGATCTGTGCGGCCTTCAACTCCCAAGCCTTATGGGATAGGAGGAACAAGCTGATTCTGGTGGGTCTTCTACCCTCAGATTCAGCTTCTTCTTTTTCCCCCTCTGTAGTGACAGCCGCGGCTGCCAGTCAGCTGGCCCTCTTCCCCTGTCTGGGACTCACCCTCCCACTTTGTCTCAGGGAGAACGAGAGGCCAAGAAGGACAAGAAAGAGAGAAGGGAGAGAGAGAGAGTAAGAGAGAGAGAGAGAGATGGACCCCTCGGCCCCTCCTGCTAAAATTGTCTCATCTCCCTTGAGAGTTTCTAAGCCTTCCTCCCCATGGCTCCATTCACCACGTTTCTCACCGGAGCCGGAGGAGGAGACCCAACCAGCCTTGAGGTCATCGTCATGTCGGCCGTCCCGGCTGGCTTTGGCAGTTTCCTCCAGGTCTACCCGCAGCATCTCGGAGGCAGATATGGACCGGATGAAGTGTCAATTCTTGCAAACTCAGCTGCAGAAGGGAGTGTTGCTGCCCCCCCCCCAGAGGGGGGGGGGTTCAGCTCCACTGTTTGCCCTGATAGCTCCTTCTCTGATCCACCACAGGATTTCAGAGCCTTTGGATCCAAGGAGCCCCAGAGTCAGGGGGTCAGCGCCGATGGTTATTGCTACCTCGATGCTGGCCATGCCTTCGAGCTTATCGGATCCGCTTTCGGATCCGAGCTCTCGGAGCTGAGAGTTGGGCATCGGATCCGGGGGGGGTGAGTGTGTCTTCGGCTCCTTTGCGGTCAGAGCACACCGTCCTCTCGGCTCTGAATGCTTCGGCTCCGGCACCGGTCCCCTTGTCGGATCCGAGGTTCCCAGCCATCTGTCTTAGAGAGGCCGGTTCCCCTTCGGCATTTGATGTGGTGGAGAGGGTTCTCTCTGGAGGATCGAGACCCCTCACTCTTTCCTCAGGGTCTGCCCCCACTTCCTCACAGCTCAGTTTGTCCTCCTTCATCTAGTCCCCCCTGAGACAGCCTGTGTCGTTGACGCCCCAGCACAGTTCCCCTGGAGGAACATGAATCCGTTGGTGAGCCCCCTCAGACAGCCCCCCTGAGGAGGTCCCTCACAAACGCCTGTGCAAAAGGAGGCACTTGGACTCCCCTGAGTCCCTCACTGAGGATACCAATTTGGAGGAAGGGAAAGTTCCCCCAAATCACCCCCCGACGATGTCTCCTTTGGAGACATTATGGAAATACTTTGCCAAAGGGGGGGTGGTCCGCCCAAAAACCTTCCTCACATGAGTCGGTATTCCTGGAGGTGTTCGACACAGGCCCATCTACCACTTGGGTGTCCCCCCCAGCCAACCCCCTGGTCGACCTGATTACCACCAGGGCGTGGAAGGAGCTGGACACTGTAGAGCCGATACCCAGAAGGCCCGATAAGGTTCTTAGTCCCCCTGCAGACAGAGCTTCATGGAGCAAGGGTTCCCCGGTTGATGTCATGGTGGTGGTGGTGGCCACCAAAAAGGAACTCACCCAGGAAAGTTCTTTGGTCCATCCCCCTGACAAGGAGTCTCGGGCAATGGACCATATTGGAAAGCGGACTTTTGTTTCTGCTACCTTCTCTATAAGGTCGCTGAATTACTTGGCCCTTATAATCAGACTGAAATGGGACCTGGTCAAAGAGTATGCTGAGTCTCCCCCAGAGTCCATGTCAGCTGGGGATAAACTGACTTTCTCGGCTCATATGACCACTCTCAAGTCAGTGTCTAATACTTCTATGCAGCTACTTTCCCATGACATAGAGGAACCGCTACAGCTAGTGGGTTCGTTATCACCTTAGGGCATCATGCCTGGCTTCGACTTTGTGATTTCTCGGAGCCCTTCAAGGCATCCTTTGCGAATGCACCCTTTGACTGGTCGACCCTGTTTGGGAAGACCATCCACAAAATGTTGGTCCAGAGCGAGATAGACAGAAAAACGTTGTCAGCCGTCGGAATCTGCTTCTCTACCCCTCAAAGGTCCTTCTCAAGGAACCAGCGAGGGCAAAAGAAGATGTGGTTCTGGAAATCTCAGCAGGCCCAGAATGCTCAGAACTCCTTCTCCCCCAGAGGCAGAGGGGGACAAGGTGGATGCCAGCCCAGAGGTAGAGAGGGACCGAAGAACTTTGGGTCACGGGAACCCTTTTCCGACTGACCCGCACAGCAGCCCTGAGAGGTTGCCCGACTGCTCCTCTCTGGAGGCAGTCGGGGGGAGCATTTTTCAAGGCACCTGGCTCAATGGGAGTCCATCACGACTGATCGCTGGGTGCTTCGGATAATTTCCAGAGGCTATTCAATCCCCTTCATAAACAAGCCCCCTTACTCAAGGCGCCTCCCAGATGTCCCACCCACTCAAAGGGAGGCTGCGGCATTGGAAATAAAAAAGCTGTTAGAAAAAAGAGCCATCCAGCATGTGCCCCCAGACCAGTCCAGATCAGGCATCTACTCCAGGTTCTTTCTACTGCCAAAACAATGGGGGAACCTAAGGCCAATTCTCGACCTGTCAACAATGAACCTTTTTGTTGCCAAGGAGAAATTCCGGATGGTCATGCACCAATCCATCCTGCCCCTCTTGTAGGAGGAGGACTGGATGTGCTCCATAGGCCTCAAGGATGCATACTACCATATTCTCATGGACAGATGGTCCAGGAGGATTCTCCGCTTTCGGCTAGGGGCCAGTCATTACCAGTTCAAGGTCCTACCCTTTGGTCTCACCACAGCCCCCAGGGTGTTCACCAAGGTCATGGCAGTTGTAGCAACCCACCAGAGGCTCCAGGGCATACAGGTCTTCTGTACCTAGACGACTGGCTCCTCACCACCCCAACCAGGCATCTACTTTCTCTAGCCAGGGATTTCTTCCTCCAGATATCACTCCAGTTGGGGACAACCATAAATGTCAAGAAGTCTTTCCTCCAGCCTGTTCAAGTGTTAGACTTCATAGGGGCTAGTATAGATACCCTCCAGGCCAGGGCCTTCCTAATGTCAGACAGACTTCACAGCATGACTCTGCATGTGCTAGCCCTCCTTCAGTCCCCTGCTCCCACAGCAGAATTAGTCCTGAGAGCTTTGGGGTCCATGGCAGCAGCAATCAGTCTGATTCCTTATGCGCATTTGCACATGAGGGTTCTACAGTGGACATTGCAAGTCCAGTGGTCTATCCTACACCACCCTCTAGACTTCCCAATTCCCCTCAGCAGGGTTTGCAGGAACTCCCTCATGTGGTGGCTTCAATCCTGAGCCCTTCGGGAAGGACGACCCTTTGTTATGTCCCTACCCCAGACCACAGTGACCACGGATGCCTCCTGCCTAGGGTGGGGGGGCATTGTGTGGGCAGGACTGTCCAAGGCACTTGGACTCGGACCAAGACCGTACTGCATATAAATGTCCTGGAGATGAGGGCGGTCCTTTTAGTGTTGCAGGCCCTTCATGCCTCTCTTCCTCTGGGGACTATTGCTATCCAGTCGGACAATATGTCAGTGGTCTGGTATATCAACAAACGGGCGGGGAACCAGGTCTTACCCACTTTGCCAAGAAGCCATGATTGTCTGGGAATGGGCGATCTCCACCAACCGCTTCCTGTTAGCAATACACATTCTGGGTCGGTCCAACATACTGGCGGACAAATTGAGCAGAACTAGCCTCTCTCCTTATGAGTGGTCTCTGAACCCTTGTGTAGCGGAACAGATCTTCCTCAAGTGGGTCAACCTTGCTGCAATCTCTTTGTATCACCTTCCAATGCGAAGTGCAGAGAGTTTTTTTGCTCTAATTCCTCCTTTAGGGAAAGTTCCCAGAGACACTGTAGTCCATGCTTGGCCGCCCGGTCTTCTTTATGCATATCCTCCACTTCCACTTATGACAAAATTTTTGCAGAAAGCTCGTTGGTTGGGGAGCAAGATTATCCTTATAGCCCCATTCTGGCCTCATCAGGTCTGGTTCCCCTGCCTGCGGTCTCATCTCATAGCTCCACTCTGGATCTTGGATCCCATTCCAGATCTGATTTCTCATCCCTCAGGAATGGCTCCTCCGAACCTGGATGATCTCAAACTCTCAGCTTGGCTGATCCAGTTCCCCTAGTTGCCAGGACTCCCGGTATCTCTTCCCTAGTCAAATCTATCCTGGTAGCGGCACATAAACCCTCTACCAGGAAAATTTACAGTAGCAAATGGAAACGTTTTTCCATTTGTGCTTCAGGAAAGAACTTAGATCCTTTCACCGCTCCTATTCCAGCAGTACTGGAATTCTTGTCTCATATTTTTCAGCAAGGGGCCAGCTCATCTACTGTGAAGGTTCAGCTGGCTGCCATTTCCCATTTCCATATTGGGGACAACTTTGGTTCTGTCGCTGCTGCCAGAATTTGTAAGACCTTTCTAAAAGGCACCTTTCTTTTGAGACCCCCTGTTAGAAATTCATCCCCGCCGTGGGATCTGACCTTAGTTCTTCAGGCGTTAGTTGCACCTCCGTTCGAACCCGCAGCTTCCATTGATCTGAAGTTCTTGTCATGGAAGATGGCTTTTTTTGGTAGCCATTACTTCAGCTAGGAGAGTGTCGGAGCTTCAGGTTCTCTGTATCAAACCTCCATACCTTGTGTTTCATAAGGATAGGGTATCTCTCAGGACTAATCCCTCTTTTTCTCCCTAAAGTTGCTTCTGAGATGAACATTAATCAGTCCATTAATTTGCTGGTCTTTTTCCATAATTTCCAGAACAAAGGAGAATATAAACTTCATTTGCTGGATGTTCACAGACAGTTACGTTTTTATTTGCACAGGACGGCTGTCTTTCGTAAGTCTGATCAACTTTTTGTCTCCTTTGCTAAGCCTTTTCTAGGGAAACCAGTTTCAAAGATGACTCTCGCCAGGTGGATTTCGAGTTGTATCCTACAAGCATACAGAGAGTCTGGCTTACCAGAACCAATGGGAGTTCATGCTCATTCTACGCGTTCTATGGCAACGTCTGCTGCATTCTGGTCTAGAGTTTCCTTGGATGACATTTGTTCAGTGGATACCTGGGCATCCTCTCACACCTTTATTTCTCATTATAAACTGGATTTGGTGTCTAGAGGAAGGGCTGCCTTTGGCTCTGCAGTGCTCCAGACTATCCTTCCTTAAGGGCCTCCCAAGATTTCGGGTAGCTGGGGACTCTTTCCCTCAGGTTGCTGATCAAATGAAGTTAACTACTTCAGATAAAGAAGTTATGTACTCACCATAACGTTCCATCTGAGTAGGTAAACCCATTTGTCAGCAACCGTCCCTCCCTCCTTCCCCCTGACCTTGTTGGTTACTTAGCTGAGTTTGAGGTTCAGACTTATGAGCTTTACTTTGTCTTTGAGTCAGGTGTCTCAGGTTGTTAGTTTGTTTTGTTATTATGTGCAGGTGGCAAATGTGAGGATTGGAAGGAGTTTGCAGTGTAGTATGGGTAAGGGGAGGAGCTTGGAACTCGGATCTTTTTGCTTGGTATGCTGTCGGCTCTGATCCGTAACCCACAGGTTGCTGACAAATGAAGTTTACCTACTCAGATTGAATGTTATGGTGAGTACATAACTTCTTTTTTTAGCTGTATCTGGCTTGTTGCACATACAACCAGTATTGATGAGTTAAACACTACTGAAGAGAATGGAGATTAGGAAAGTGTCTCTGCGTCTACTTTTAAGGGACTGAGTTAGGAGTAGAGCAGTCTGATAACCGAAGGAATTCCACAATACCTTACCTACTCTTCATTTAGTCTTTCCTTGAACTGGCATACTTTCTATTCTGGAGCACCAAGGATTTGTAGCTATATTTCAGATATGACTGAAGAATCAAGTTTATATCTGGTGTCTCAGCATGAAGATGGGGCACCTTATTTAATTGTTTGATTACCTTTATTGTACTCTTATAGAAATCTAAACAAGTGAAAGTTCAGATGTTCATCATTCTCACTGCCACAGCTGTTTGACAACATTCTAGTCAGTGGAGACTCCACAGTGAGACACACTGATGTCCTTCTCACCAAGCTGAGTAAGGAGAAAGTTACAATTCCTACCAATTTTCAAGAACATTTGGCTGCCTCCCATGCCTATACTCTCACTACTGATTGGCAAGCCCCTTGGAGGGAAATTAGGAGTCAAAGTGTAGGCTTTACTGGAAAAGCTCACCCAAACTCTGCTACAGCTTGCTGTGAGAGAAAGGTTAGTTTTATTTCTTGTATTTTGTATTATTTTATTGCCTTTTTCTATTTTGTATACTGTGATTTGTTTTCTCTACAATGTGTTTTATTTGTATTCTGCTTTTAATTGCATATTAAAACTTCAAGAGACCACAGCTCTGTCTCTTGTGAGTCAGACAGAATTTTCAGAATTTTTCCCACCTTCCCTCCCTGTTACTGTTGTTCTTAAACACCACTGTCCTTCTAGTTGTCTACCCCTTATGTTAATTGGACCATATATCTCATTCCCTCTCTCCTTTCACTGGCTAAGTGTAAGTAAGCACAAAATTATCATTTTGTGAATTCACTCCCCTTCAACTTTTTAAATTTATTGGCCACACCACTGTATTACATAGTACCAGAATACAAAAGTGCCCAACCCCTTTCAATGTATCTTGTTCTTTTAAAAATAGTGGCTCTTCACTTAGACAGCTGAAACTTAAGTTACTCACTTTCATATCTAAATGCTTAGAACATACTACAGTGTTTAGGATAAACCATTTTTTTCATCTTACCTTTAAACATCTATTGCAAGACCACCAGTTATTGAAGAGCTCACATTCTGCCTCTCAGTAGTCATCTTGGGCTTAGTGCTTCTGTTTTCTCCTGGTGAGAGAAGGAGTACAGAGACATTATTTCCTGGAGACAGCTGGTCACCAGAAAGCTTAATAACTGTTTTTTTTAGGTGGCAGCTTGGAATCTGTGCTTATATTCTGATCCTGGTGAGAGAAGGAGCAGAGTGCATTGATTCCTGACTATTTCTGGTTGAAGAGTGAGTGTCTATGCTTAATGTTCCTGATTGGCCTGGTTGTTATTCAAGGCATCTACCAGAAAAAGGCTACAAGCCTGCAGACCCTGGCATCATCTGGGACAAGACTGTGGATCACCAAACAGGCTGCGGCCTGCTTCTCTTCTTGGGATTGGTGCTAACATTTTGCTTCTGATGAGAGAAGAAGCAAATGAGCTTTGTATCCCAACAGAGTGAAGCTGTGGTGAGACCAGCATTAGTAGTAGCCAGGCAGTAGCCATTCATGTGACTCCCCTTGTTTCATCATTCTTAATTAGAAAATTCTTTGTTTTCAGTAAGTACTGCTTGATTTGCTTCTAACTTCAGAATATTTGCCTAAATACTTCATCCTTAAATTTTCAGGGTCTGCTTATTAGTTTCCCCTCAAGTGTTTGCCAGTGCTCTGTACAGACTCAGGCATCTTGAGTGGCATTTTTCCTGTAAAAGCACAATTGAGATTTCTCCAATACCTAGTTGCACACAGGACAACTGATTTGCAGTGACAAGCACTGTCCACATAGTTGCAAACCAGATACTCCTGACAGCGATTGATATTTTTACTCCAGCTGTCTAATCAATAAAAAAGGGTCTGTTGCCATGGATATGAACTTTCCTACTGTCTCCGTTACCGACTTGGTGGATATGGGTATCCTGAGGCAATGTAGAAACTGCTCATGTTTACTGACAACCAGGTAATTCTCAAACAAACTGATACGATATGTGACAGATGTATTTACACCATATCACTGGAGGCAAAGCTCTCACATAAAAGTACTCCTAATGTCAATAAGGTTGTCATTTGTACAGACGCTACACTCATCACACACAATTCAAAGCAGACATATCGACCCATGTATGTTGAGGCACTTACATGTATCCTTCCTAAACCACAAAGACCTCCTAGACAAAGTACACATAACAAATACCCTCAGCAGCCCCAAATGTTCTCTTTCAAAACAACACCCACATCAACACATAGAGTTACATCTCATCGAGCCTCTACCTCCAAGCCCATAAGGCAAGCCACCACACAATCCAACATTCTAGTTATTGGAGACTCCATCGTGAGACACACTGATGTCCCCCTCACCAAGGTGAGTAAAGAGAAAGTTACTGTTAGTTCCTTATTAGGGGCTAGGATCCACCACATTGCACATGCACTCAGGTCATTGGACCACAATTATCAATATGACTCATTCATAGTCCATGTGGGAGTAAATTACCTGAGACATACCTCCCTAGACTATATGAAGAGAGACATTACAGAGCTCTTGGAATATGTGTCTCAGGCTGCTATGAGCTTAGCATTGAGCAGCATTTCACCTTCTTCAAGGATGATGCCACAATACGAACAAAAGATGATTGATTTTAATAATTGGCTTAGTTTCTGATGTCATTCTAAGGGGATGCAATATTTGTCAGCATAGAAGGAGATGGTCAACAGACCACTCTGCTTTGCTAAGGATGGTCTGAACTTCTCCCCTGTAGACTTTTGAATATTAGCTAAAACATTGTCTTCCCCCATAGTGCCTTTTTTAGGCAATGCCAAACTGAAAGTACTTCCGACATAGCAGACCAAAACCAAGAAAATCTAAAGGTATTACTGCTCACTGCTAGGAGTCTAAACAAAAAAACTCGACTCCCTAGAAGCTCTCTTTACCCTAGAGAATGCTGATGTCTGTGCAGTCACTGAGATATGGCGTAAAGCCACAGAGAGCACACCAACAGTGCAAGGTTATAATGCCTTCCATACATATAGACCAGCTACTTCACAGGCAGGGACTAAAGGTGGAGGTGTCTCTGTTTACATCAGAAGTAAATATACTTCAAGGCTGGTCAATCAGGACAATGCACTTGAGCTGCTCCATGTTCAAATCACCATAGATAAAATCCAATACCACTTCTTTGCAAGCTATAGGTCCCCCTCTATGATCTAGGAAACCCATATCATGTATTTAAACTTATTAGAACCACTAAACATCCAACCCAATACCATATTCATGGGTGACTTTAATTACCCCACTATTAACTGGGAATCCTGTATGACACCAAACATACAGACACAGACATTCCTAGATTTTGTAAACACAAACTTCCTGGACCACATAATCAATACTCCAACCAGGGGTGCAACCATACTGGATCTGGTCCTCACTATTATGGGAGACTGCTGCACACCCCCTACTGTAATGCCTACCCTGGTAAGGTCAGACCACAAAATGGTCTCCTTTGAAGTAAAAATAAAACCTGGACCCCCAGATAAACTTGGAATATTCAGGAACTATTCTAAGGCAAATCTCCTGCTATTAACTGAGAATCTGGCAAAATTTCAAGCCCCCATAAACCCTAAGAACACTTCTGCCTATGCAGAACTGTTCACAGAAACCCTGTACAAGCATGTTAATAGCTGTATAGAGGTAGCTGTACCTACCAGGAAGAAGTACAGAACTAACTCAAAAAAGCCACCCCTGGTGGAATCACAAAATCATTCTGCTGTATAACAGGAGGAAGAAAATCATGGCAAAAATTAGGAAGTGCAGCACCCAGCAGGATAAAAGCATACTCATCAAACTAAACAAACAACTCAGAGGACAAATAAAGTCTGCCAAAGCCATATTTGAGGGAAGTTTGGCCTTCCAGGCCAAGGACAACCACAAAGCATTCTTTAGCTTTGTCCACAACCTCAAAGGCAATACACAGTTGTGTGCAGAGCTCATTTTAAATGGAGCCACCTATACTAAGCCAGAAGATATAGCAAACCTCCTAGCTGATAAATTCAGCTCTAACTTTACCCCTCTCTCCCCCTCAACCTTCCCCCAGGAAATATCAAGTGTAACTCCCCTACTATCACTAGGAAAAAGTTCATTACTGTTCTAAGACCAAGAACACTGCATCAGTGAGGCCAGACAGTATCCCAGGATGCCTTTTAAATAGCATGAAGCATGACCTATCAGGGCCTCTGGAATTACTATTTAACTGTAGCCTCCGAACAGGCTTCATGCCTCATGAATGGAGAAAGGCAACAGTCCATCCCTCTTTACACATGTGGGCCATCTACAGACCCTGGACACTACAGACCCATAAGTCTCACTTGTTTTGTCTTATATGTAAAGCCAGGAAAGAATTATCATGGGGCTGATCAATAGAGCTATAGTAAACCTCCTGACAATGGACCCAACCCAGTTTGGTATCATCCAGAGCAGATCATGCCTACTCACTCTGGTGGACTTCTTTGAGAAAGTCACCAAAGCAATGGATGAAGACAAAATCGTTCACACTGCCTACCTTGACCTGGACAAAGCATTTGACACGCCATCCCATTCAGGCATTGTTGACAAACTCAAGAGGTTAGGTGCAAACCCGTATGTTACCCAGTGGATAGCCAGCCGGCTTACAGACAGAACCCAGGAAGTTAGAATTGGGGAGTCCACTTCTACAAAGAAGCCAGTCAGAAGTGGAGTCCCTCAGGGATTAGTCCTTGGCCGCTCCTCTTTGGCAATTACCTCTCAGACATTAAGGCCAATGTCAGTGGTCTCTGGCTGACTAAATTTGCAGATGATTGCAAATTAGGGGCTATCACTGAATCTCACACTGACACAAATGTTCTCCAGGAGTGGCTGACGCAGAGAAACAACTGGTGTCAGAGTCTGGACTAAAACTAAATGCCAAGAAATGCAGAATAGTATCCTTTGGGAAGTCATCTATCCCTGGTAAATATCATATTGACAACACACCCCTTAGAGATGACTCAGTAGTCAGGGACTTAGGGACACACATAGATAGTAATCTAGCCTTTGAGCATCATGTGACTACAGTGGTGAGGAAATCATTCTATGTCGCACAACTTATAAACAAAGATATGGCATCTAAGTCCAAGGAAGTCATTGTTCCACTATATTCAGCATTCAGCAGATATATCATTGAGCACAATGCCCTCTTTGGTATGTACCTAATCAGGCATATCCAACAACTGGAACGTCCACTGAGGTTCCTCACTAAAAGAATACAGGGTGTAAATAAAATGGCCTATGTAGATCGCCTCAAGGCCCTATCCCTGTATTCTGTCCCATACGGGCTTTTGAGGGGAGATCTATGCCTGGCATACAGGGCATTGTCAGACTCCAGTCTGATGGACCTCCTGCATATCCACAAAACAAACAGCACCAGACTTATCCATTCTAAAGACTTAAACTTTGCCTGTGATATAAATAAGACCTGCTGGAGAGAGAGGTATGTATCCCAGAGACTACCCTGTCTATGGAATAGGTTCCCCATGTATGTGAAGCAGAGTTCCTCCCTAACCCAGTTCAAGTGCAACTTGGACTATTGGATGGGAAACCAGAAATTCATCCCTGGTTTGGCACCTATGTCTCTTATGGACACAGGTAACCTGTAAATGGTTCATCTCCCAGGCCAATGCTTACACATCAACTGTATCAGAACTTATCAGAGATTTGTGATGCATAGCTAGGCTTAAAAAGGTCCTTGTGGTTGTTAGCCTAGAAAACAACTATGACAACTTCAGTATTTTCTTGCCACCTCAAGGGAAAGCAGCACTGAGGTTTCACATGAGCAACAACTGGCTACAGTCTTCATTAGTAGCACAGGGTAACCCTTCCACACTGAAAATGTTACCTTTTCAAATATTTTGATGTATTTTTTTTTTCTGAAGAATACTGCCAGTTTTATTAATGTAAGAGATTTCTTGTCAGAAACTTCTATTTTTGAATGGAGCTTATTATTGAATACTAGGCCTGTTTTTGTGAGACGAATGTACTGCTTTGAGACATTTTAAATGAAGTATAAGGATTTGAAGACTGGGAGGTGTTATATGTACTTAAAATGTATTTAAGTATTTTAGTGCATGTGTATTTATTGATATTTTTGAGTTCTTCTCTAACTGCTGGGGAATTAAGTTTGCCTTCATGCTGTATAGTTTAATAATACTGAGGTTCCATCATATGGGTTTGTTTTTTAATTTGGCACTATGTTTATGCCTTAGGGGGACCATGGCCTCACTACAAGCTTAAAATAGGCATAGAATTTGTCAGTGAATATGACAGCATGACATGTGGTGTCATCAGGGTGGGTGGGGGGTAATTTTTATCAGGTCATCATTTAGATGTAGTAAATGTGCCTTAGAGAAGCCTCTGAAGGTGGAATGGTTTTGAGGTAACTCAGGTCTTACACTTAAAGTATTACGGCACTGTGGTCAGATTTGACCCGTGATTGGGTAACGATGGATACGGAGTATGGGGGGGGGGCTATACTGGTGAAGATCAGGTCCAATATTTTTGAATCCCTTATTTGATTTTGCGATTTTGCACTAGCTAGTCCAAGGAGTTGACAATAACAAAGTCCAACATTTCTGTGCATACTTAATTGTAGTATTTATAGGTTCTCCAGTCAATGAAGGAATAGTTGAATTCACTGAATAGGATAGTGTTAAACTCTTTAGTGAAGGATGTTTGCATTTTTTAGATATGCCTTGTGGTCTACTAATGTCATGGACAAGATGCAGTAGTTGGCTATGATGTGGTACTGGGTTTTGTTTTTCATGAGCAGGATAGGTAGGTGTTCAAGGTCATCATTCTATACTATGAGTCTATAGGTGAAATTGTTTCCTAAGAACACTGATATATCTACACTGTTCACTTCAACTCTGACCCTAAAAAAGTGGTAGGCATTAAAGCCTTTCACTGTGTGGGTGATGCAGGATATGAGTTGGAACTGTGGGAGATGACCCTCTGTCTGCATCTCCAAGAGCAAATAGGCATGAAACATGGTAGAACATGTGTTTAATGTCAATTGAAGGGATGCTTCTGCTGTCTTAATGCATCTAGTGATATACTGTAGTATTTGCCACAGACATGCAGAGACATTTTATGTTGCATAAGGTGGCTGTGTGGAAACCACTTCAGCAGTAGGAAAATACCACTGCGGGGTCAACCATATCTGCTGGAGTAGTGGCTGAGGAGCAGGGCAGCCAGTCTGAAGAGGAACAGACAGCAATGAGACCCCCATGCACCATGTAGAGGCAGACACAGCCTGGCAAGAGGTGGTGTCTAGTCCACAACTAAGAGCCATGACACAGATAACGTAGAATAAAATGAAGCATGCATTATCAAAATATACAAAGCATGGACTGACTACACTGGGCACCAGACGTTACCCATATTTGCAAAGGTGGGAAAACAAAGTGACTGGTGACAACAATGCTATTGTATGGGTCATGGTCATGGGAGGTGGATATTTTAGTCATGAAGTTTGGTAACAAGTTGAGGTAGTAATGGATAACATCCTCCAGGGCTGAAGTGGAGCTATTATATCACAAACATTGGCAGAATGTACAGTGGGGCCTTTCATCTTGGGGTTCAGTGCAGTCTATAGTAGAGATGGCATAGAACAATGGCAATTTGCATGTACATCCTGATTTGGTGACCCAGTGGTACTGTGTCTGTGACCAGAATAATGGCTGCAAGTAAGTGTGTCACTTCATTTGAACTTTAGGAGCAGGAGTGTACAACTTGGTGAGGTGCCCTAGTGGTGGAGTCTGGGGAATGTCAGTGGTTACATATATGAGACTGGCAATTGCCATGTGTGCTAACTTTTGTGGCCAGAGCCAATAGTGATGCTGTTTTTGGAGTAGGCAGAGTCATCCTGGTATGCCAGGTCAGTGGCTAGCCACCTCACATCCAGACCCTTCTATAGTCATGAAAGCAGAACTTGCAGAGGCAGACTGCATAATGGTTGTCACCTGTCTCATGGATGTGTAAATGGATGTAATGTTATCTACCAGTGACCCCTTTAATCTCAGTCATTGTACAGACAGTGGATGTCCGATATCTCATTATTTAATGACTGCAATCTTCAATGCTATACCAGAAAACCATAAAGTTTATAAAAAAAGACCAAAAAATATGAAGTAAAAATCTGGACATTCTGCAAAATCCTGGCAGTTGAGAGGTAAAGGCATTACTGACTGATTGTAGTCTTTGGTTATTTACTAGAAAATAAAATTGTATGAGGGATGAGGCAACATATAAGACAAAGTGAAGGACACTGCAAAATCTGAGGCAGTTGGGAGGTATTGGATAGTCAGATGAAGGTTATGCTAGTCTGCTTGGTTATGAAAAGTCATTTAAATGAGCTTGTTTCTCAGAATAAGCATGCTGAAATACATCGTAATGGCTGGAATTCCTATCAAATCCTGATTAGCTACACAGAAGTTATGTCAAGCCCCTGTACACAGCATCATATCGGCACAACTGAGTTCTGACAGACTTGTCAGAAGAAAATGGATCACAGAACGCTTTGCTGTCAGTTATGTCGACAGATCTGCAGTAGAAAAGTGTCAGTCCTCCAGACTGATGTAAGCTGACTGTTGAGCTTTTTAGGAACAAGTACTGCTCAGTGCAGTCTCCATTGTAGTCCATCATGCATACCTTCACAAAGTCCTAAGTTTATTGATTGCAAGCTTTAAGGTGGTATCTGCACACAAGTCTGGTGAAGCATACTTCCAATATTTGCAAAAAAATCAGGCAGTTTCATGTGTTGGACCTAAAGGTTTGCCCACACTGCACACCATGATTATTCAGCTCTCTCCACAACCAGATTCCTTGCATGATAGCTTTTCAGCAGCATATACATATATATGTGTATATATGTATATATAGTAAAATAAATATTGTATATTGTCCATAACCATGCGTATGCTTATGTCACATGTTCATCTGTTGGCCCATAGTTCCAGATTTGCACCATTATGGATATATGTGGAGCAGCATGACCACTAATCCTTCAATTACTAATGTCTTAGATTGACAGAAGTTACTGCTAGACCCTTTAGCGCACCTCTGTTTGCATAGTGCACCATGATCATTTCTACAATGGCACACTGCGAGATAGTGACTTTCAGTGTCATTCTTTTCTTGACTCGTACTGCAATATCTCCATACTAAACAAATTTATATAATTTCAGTGCCTTATACTTTTGTTCGAACTGACGTGTATTGAGTGCAGCTTCCATTAACTTTTGAAGAAAGTCAAATTAAATAAGGTATTTGCAAGGAGGACCAAGCCCCAATTCACCCCCACTACTTAATACATACCAAGTCTGAGATCACACAGCAATAGGAGAAGGAGAAACCTCCTTAATCCCACTTGCACTGACATACAGACTGACTAAATAATCTCACGCTCACACAAACTTTGCACTGTCTACAACAAACAATTTACTTAATATGTCAATAAAAACACAGATAAATATCTCAAATACAGACAGATACAACCTTTCTTCTACCTAACATACAGATGAATGCAAGCAAGTGTGCTGCTGACAAAATATGTTAATATGTTGCACTCAGATATGCACTGTGATTTTCCCTGATGTTACACAGAGATACACAGACATTCACCAATTTACCTCTCTTACACAAACATATGCTTTTGGCCATGTCTGTCACTCAAAACACACATGCTTTCATACACCAGTCTCAAGTGAACACACACATTCACCAGTGTGAGAGCTGATGAAACAATTTGATAGTTTTTGCTTTGACCAAACTAAGTTTTCAAATAATTGACTATAACCCCACTGAACAACTCCAGGACATTTCTTGCTTTAGAGCATCACAGGCACCTCTGAATCTCACCCACAGTCTATAGATATTCTTTCTTTCCCATCTGTTATGTAGTTCCAGTTGCTATCTTGAACAGTACATTATACCTTTAAAATTACATGCATTTTATTGCTCTCTATCCATGTGACTGAAATCAAAATCCTGAAAGCTACAAAAGACTGAAACTCAAAATCTTGAAATAATGTCAAACAATACAAAAAAAGCAAAACAACACTAAAACTCAAAATCCTAAAATAATATCAAATAATACAAGAAAGCATATACAAACACTGATATAGTAAATGGGTTTAAGAAACAACATTTTTCTGTTGAAACAAATATTTCCTTGTCTCCAGTGTTGTGCAAACTTAGATTTAAATATTTTCTGTGCATGTGCATGTATGTGCGCATTCAAGGGGGTAGACTTCACTTGGAAGGTGCAGCATGCTTGCCCTTAAAAAAAACTGTATTTATTTAGTTATTGATTGATTTATATTTATTTACTTATTGATTGATTTAATTTAATGTGCTAAGCCCTTACTTTTACTTAGTTTCATATACACATTTGGCATTATTTCAAGATTTTGAGTTTCAGTGTTTCCTAGGTTTCAGGACTTTGCTTCAGTCTTATGAATTTCAGTCATTTATTTTCAGTCTTATAATAGGAGGCCTTACTGTTCATCTTCTTTCCCCACTTTTTTCTTCACCCTGAACCCTAGCCATCAGCCCCCCCCCCTTGGAATCCTATCAACCCATTCTTTTCTCCCAATGGGGTGAGAGCTAGCCCATGTGTTCCTTGTTTAAGATAAGATCCCTAGAGCTTATTCATTCCCTGAAAGAGGCAAGAGCCTACAGGCTCATTTGTTTCCCAGGAGAAACAAGAGCCACCTGCTAGCAGGTGATTATATATGTGAGGCTCGACTCTCTGCCACCTAACTAACCCATATGGTGGCTGGAGGACTGCGCTAATGCTTCAGCACTTGTGCTCCCTATGAATGGATCTCCTCCCACCCATAGATCACCTTTTGACAGTAATGCTGTGTGTTTCACTGCATAATGTCTGCTGCTACTGCAATCCCTCAGCTTACAACTGAGATTGGTGGTATAGAAGACAAAACTTTAGTGTCCCAGGATGTGCAAACCACTGATGACTGCTCATTCCCATCCTTTCTGCCACAGTTCTTCCAGTATTCAGTGACTAGTTGAACCTAGGTTGTCAGGTATACTCAAGGCTTTATCCCTCTCTACATCACATGCCCATGGCTTTTCATGTGTTTTTAATAGACACAAAATACCCTCCTGAAACCCTCTTTTAAAACCAGTTTTACTTCTTGCAAGACCTTATTACCATTTAATTTCACCCTCAGATTCTTTACAAAAAATGTCTGTTTTATATTAAACATTATCAGAAGCATATGCATCTCTTTCAGTAATGTCATCGCATTCTTTCTTCCAGTTGCTGACATGCCAGATCAAATGTTACTCTGAAACCATTCTTCCATTAAACAGCAATACATTTTATTTGATACTTTGCCTACTCCTCAGTCTGTCTCTCATTCTTTTACTTTCTGATAAAAACACAATACCCACACCTGCTCATAACCCCTATGTTGCTGAAGGACTCTTCTATGCATCCACTCCCTCCACAACTTACACGTTGCATCAATCTACCGTTGTTCTTGTAAGTCCTCAGTATTATTCTTGCTGCAAAAATGAAAACAAAAATTCTGTTGGATATATCATAACCATCCTACTTTTTTACAGTCTTACAAAGAATTCAGTTCTTTTTTGGATTTAATAAATGCTCACATAGCTACCAAAAACACATTTTAACAAGAAAACAATTTATAGAATACGGTACCAGGAACACTTGCACTAAATGAATCAAGTGCAGTAATGAAAACATTTTATCATCTCCAACTTCTCCTTACTTTCCAATTTGTAACTTGTCCCACTCATTTTATTTTCATTTTATTTATATTCTTTACTCAGTTTTCTTTCCATTTATAACACTCCAAAGACTTGAACTCAAAAAAAACCACTACCGCCTTCGTCATAAATTTAGTACATATATCTTACATACTGCGGTGGTGGTGCTGCGGTAGTGTTGTCGCCTCACAGTTAGACGTTGCCCGTTTGATTCTCAGTTAGAGTGTCTTCTGTGTGGCGACATGCGTGAACAGGCGTTCCTTCGTTGAAGGTTGTGCGTTAGGCCAGGCAAGCCAGCACGTAAAACTCTGCTGCCAATCATTAGCGGACCGGAGTTCCACTGTGGCAACCCCTAACCGGGAAAAGCCGAAAGACACAAAATATCTTACATATCTCAGTATCAGAAAACATACCCATCAAAATGTATGTATTTGTAATATCTGTATATATGTATATGTATGTATATATATATATATATATATATATATATATATATATATATATATATACACACACATATGTATAGGTGTTCCCTAATTGACCATTGTTAGATTGTTTGATTGCTTGCAGAATTAATCTCTCATCGGCACCAGCTGCCTCTGTTCATGAGGGTCATAGATGGCATCCCAAGTGTGAATTTACAGTCTCCCATTGAATTATCTAGGTTGCTCTTAAATAGGGTCACTGAGGAATTCTGCTTAATGTGAGTTGGGAGTTTATTCCAGAGTAGTGACAGTCTCTGGGAGATATATCTGTCTCTCCAGCATGTTTTGTTTAAGTCACAGGGTAGGTTGAGATCTCAGGAGCGAATGACTCTTGTCGCATTTAATTTGTGGACATGCAGTACTTTCATTAGGGCAAGGTCAGAGAGTGCTTTGTAGGCCAGGCAACGGTCATCTATCAGCAGCCAGTAGGACACAGAATGCAGCGACAAGGCTTTCAGTCTTTCCATATAGGTCATGTTTTGGAGTCCCTGAATTCTCTTGGTCAGGAACCTCTGTGGTCTCTTCAGCTGCTGCAGGTGTTTGGTGAGGTACATGCAAAGGGGAGCATTGTACTCTATTAGTGGCCTGATGAAGGTGGAGTACAGAGGATTTATAACATCCTTGGTTTTGGATGCGATGCCCTTACTTATGAAGTGTTCAGTGTTAAATGCTTTCGTTACCACTGTAGACACATGCTGATAGAAGTTTAGACTGCTGTCAACTTGTGTTCCCAAGTCACACACCATTGGGTTTGAGCTTAGGGGGTGCTGCCTATATTGTAATTTGCAGGGGCTGCCTCTTTACCAGAGGGGATAACAATGCACTTTTTTTTGCAGTCATCTTTAGACCATGGCTTTGGCACCAATCATTTTTCTGTGTTAACCCCTTCTGTAATATACTAATGTCTTTAGGGGACTCAATGATTGCTCCCAGTTTACAGTTATCTGCAAACTTGGTAAGCCACAAGATGTCTACTTTCACCTTGGACTTCAAACAGTAGAGGGTCCAGCACAGAGCCTTGTGGTATCCCACTGGTAACTGTTCTGCAGGTGGAGGTGGAGTCCTCAACTTTGACAGTATGGGTTCTGTTACTGAGGCAGTCGGCTACCCATTTAGTGACATATGGGTAAATCCCCAGCGGGGAGAGTTTCTCAATGATACCTGATTGGGGAACAGTGTTGAAAGCTTTGGCGAAGTTAAGATAGGTAGCATGCACTGCTTTGCCTTTGTCCAGGACTATGACATTCTTTAAGAAGTCTACCAGGTTTAGTATGCATGACCTACCCTTAATGAAACCAAACTGGGTCAGTTTGAGAGTTTTAAGGTTGCCTATGTCCTTATTGATAAGGTCCATGATGATTCTTTCCATGCCCTTGCAGATAAGGCTGGTAGACTTATGGGTCTATAGTTCCCAGGTTCGGTTGATAGACCTCCCTTTGTGCAAGAGGATTACAGTTGCTGTTCTCCACTCTGCTGAAACAAAGCCAGTGCTGAGACTATGGTTAAAGAGAGTGCCAAATGGATCTACTAGGTCATGTTTTAGATTGTTTAGTAAGCAGCCTAGGATGTTATCTGGTCCCACAGAGGCCATGTTGTTAGCATTGGAGAGAGCAGATATGACCTGCTCATTGGTGATACTGGGGAGAGGACAGGTGTCAGGTATGCTTTGGGGTATGGCTGATAGGGACAGGGGAGTGAACTTTACACCAAATCTGTCAGCTAACAGGTTGGCAATTTCCTCAGGGTCAGTGTTAATTGTACCATCCACTCTGAATTTGGCACATAGCTGTCTATTCCCTTTTAGATTTTGGACATAGCTAAAGAATTCCATATGACTGTCGTTAGCTTAAGAAGCTAATTTAGCCTCATAACTAGCTTTAGAGGACTTTACCAGATATCTGATTTGCTTGTTCCGGCTGTGGAGGGTATTATTTCTCTGCTGACTAAGTTCCCCCGTGTTCATAGATATCATTTTTTTTCCCTGTTTTATATAACCTGTTTATGCTTGAGGTCCATCAGGGTGACTTGTTTTTATGAGAGAACTTGGTTTTGATCCTGTCAGGTACAGCAGAGTGAATACAGTTGTTTAAGTGGTTATACTTAAATTTTGTGTACTCCTCTGCATAGGAGTCATTGTTGGTTGTGTTAGCAATGGGTTTGAAACTTTTCAAACCATTGCTTAGTAGACTATAGTTTATTTTGGAGAGGTTTCTCAGTTTTATTGCTCCTGTGGAGGTGTCGGGTCTGATAGTTACTTTGAGCAAGACAGATTTATGGTCTGACCTTACTAGGAAAGGCAGAACACAGGGGTAGTGCAGTGACCCCCCCCCATATCGGTGAGTACTAAGTCCAGAACACTTGAGCCCTTTGTGGGGGGTGCAGACTAACTGTTCCAGGGCATTTGGATTAATAAAGTCCAGGAACCTCAGGTCGATAGCTATGGCTCGTGTACATCATCCACTCGATAAAAGGATAGTTGAAATTTCTCTTGACCAAGAAGTTTGGCTGTATAGTAAGTGACTCAAGCAAGTCCAGGTAGACAGTGTGCTTCTCCTGGTTCATGGTGGGGTACCTGTAGCTAGCGATGATGTGGTAGGGTGTTTTACCTATAGTTATTTGGAGCTGGAGTAGCTCAAGAAAGTTGTATTTTTTAACCAGTCTCGAGGTGTATTTGGATTTAATGAAGATGGATACACCTCCATTTTAAAAACTCTTCTGAACACCCACCTTGCTTGAAACTAACACATATATCCTCAATATAAAGGCAATGTTTGTTTCTCCACTGGTTGACAATACCATGCTCAGTCCAGATCTCGCTATTACCTTGCACATGTCTGGAAAAGTTGTTTGTATGTAGCATTTCATGAGCTGTTTCTTGACTCATGATTATAGATGTATATTGTCCTACAGCTTGATCTCATCTTGGATTAATTTTGCTGTTCTTCCATTACCTATCGACTATAGTCTGGATTATTTGGTCTGTTGATTCACTCCCACCTATTTGGATTCTGAATACAGTATTTTTATTTATATTAACTATGGCTAACGGTTGACCAACTTTCAGGGTTATCACTTGTAGCAGTGCTTGCCCTTTTTGAGTAGGGTGCTCTGATTTTGCTGCATTTGTGATTCACTGGATGAAATTTTATGAGCTGGATTCCTCATTTGGATTCTTCCAGACCTTGGATCTTTGTCTGAACCTGTTTTTGTGACTCTGATATTTTCACATCTTGTTTGTATGAGAAACAAACAACATTTAAATTGCACATGCTGTGCTGCAACATACTGTGTATGGTAAGAAGATCAGTTAAGATAGTCCTGTTGCAGAGTGTTTTGCTGATTTTCATCAGTTAGATGTCTCTTGGATAAGATTTGCTGTATTACAGAAAGTGTTGCAAGAAGCACTATTTATTGTGAAGTATGACATTTTGAATTTGCTTTGAAACCCCCGATAGATTACAGGCACAATTAACTGTATCTTTTACTAGTTACCAAAGTTATTGAAAATTTATAGATTGTTTGCATTTCTTAGATCCATTGGAAGGCTTTTAGTAAAGGTGCCAGGGTTTTTCTGGCCACTATGGACACATTTAACAGTAACATTCAAAGATAAGCATCATTTTAGTCAACAGGCTTGAGCATGTCTTTCCTTGGATGATGAAGAACACAATTTCCAAGATTATTTTGGATGTCACAGACAATTAGTTTGTTCAAAAATCCTACTACTTGACTGCAGCAATGCTTGCTGCCTAGAGATATGATTCACTTTTATCGTATTTTGATATCTCCATACTTGAGTCTCATTTTTTACAAAGATTAAATGACTCTGTAATTGGTTCAGTGTATGTGGCAGCAGTGTGTCTTTTGGCTTTTCCCGGTTAGGGGTCGCCACAGCGGAACTCCGGTCTGCTAATGATTGGCAGTTGATTTTTACATACCGGCTTGCCAGGCCTGACGCACAACCTTCAACGAAGGTATGCCCATTCACACATATCTCCACGCAGAAGACGCTCTTAGCTGAGAATCAAACCAGACAGCGTCTTACTGTGAGGCGATGTGGTGCAGACACTTGTTCTTTTCTTCTGTTTTAGGAAAGTAAATGGGGAACACAATAAGAGACAAGTTGAGAGAGGATTTGAGGATGTGAGGCATGGTGATAAAAAAAGAAAAACAGAACACTGCTAACTGCTAAAGCATGGGATGTTAGGATCCTTGCTAATCACTTGACTTAGTGGCAGCATAGCATATGTATTTATTATTATCCATCCAAACAAACTCCTGATTTAAAAGGAGAATTTCATATTTGTCAGATTTTAAAGGTAGTTAACACATTGTATACGAGTAAACAAATGAGACATTCCCTTCTTTTTGTTTTGCATTTTATGCTATTGTTGTCAGTATCTTCCTTGATGTGTTTTATTTTAACAGACAATGTTTATTTAATCTGCATATCTCTTGTGCAATTTGTGCAGATGTCATGGATGATGTACAGTTACCCTAACTACATGCAACAGGATTATTCTGCACTAATACAGGTGACACAGCCTAGAGCCAGAACTTACAGTCTGGTTACTATTTGTGAAAGTCAGCAATCCTTCATTAAGATAATTTAAATTTCCACAAATAGTACAATCTTAACACAATGCATGTTTCTCATATAGGTTAACTTAGGTACATTCCATTTTTTATGTCAAGTCCCTGTATTTTTCTGTTATTTCCGATGCACAGATTAGCGTGTTGAACATGTATTTGCATTCTGTCCACCCATCTATCCCAATCCATTTTCTCTTAAGGAATCTACATATACCAATTTGTAACCAATCTGAACCTTTACTGGTTACAGCAATCAACGAACAAGATACACAACTTCATACAATTTACCATGTTTTCCTTTAAGCATGCAGACCTTTCTCTTACCAGCTTATGTTCCTGTCCATTTTTGTGATGCTAGTGACTGATGGGCTTGGTGTTTATTTTTTTTTTTTTTACATTTTCTGCCATCTTTTACTAGTTTCCTGTATCCTTTCTTTGCAGTACTTGGCTTGCTTTCCTGTAGCTTAAAAGGTGCTTTGTTTCCCTTTTGCCCTTTCCTCTAAGTTCAGAGTCCTTTATTTCCACCATTATTTGCCTTACTTCCTCCACTTTTGGCTTCTCGTTAGTCTTCCATTTTCTAGCAATAACTTTTTTTACCACTATTGCAAACCAATAGAATTCAGAACTTGGCTTTCTCATCTCCCCCTCACTAAATAAAACACATTTCTAATAAAAAAGTCATCTTCAACACTTCTTATTTTCATTATAATCCTACCAGGATGTAGTTTAAATTGATGTAAATTGTTACAGTTCTAGAATACTTGTTCTCATGTACCTGTTTTTGCCTTATCACTTCTCTAGCATGTGTCAGTAGATTGTGGGAACATCTTACTTAGTTTCTCTGTTGTATAGAAGATATATCTTGACAAAGATTCTAAACTTTCTTGATTTGGTACATACTTGGTAGCCTGGCACACCTCTATTTTCCCTCATCCAGTACTCTTTCAAATCCGTTTTCCCATTCCGGTCATACTCTTGTTACATATTTCCCTTTCAAATCAATTAACACTTTAGAAACCCTGCTTATAATTTTCTTTTGAATGGATCCAGTTGATCTAGCCTCCATTATTAGATCTACAGCTCCAGTTGATCTAGCCTCCATTATTAAATCTACTATAGATTTTTTTCTAATATAGAGTGGTGCTCTTTAATATTTCTTTAACTTCCTGTGTCAACCCCTTGTAGCTTGATTGCTTATTTCCTTGCAGATTGTATAACAATTTTGTTTCCTCCCAAGTTTTAATTCTCTCCCCCTGCATTGATTGCACCCAGTACCTAGGCTCTTTATGCTTGTGTCTTCAAATATTGAGAGCTCCTTCTCTCTCTCTAGTTGCTCCCTTTTTTTATTGAGTATACTGTTGGGATAATTAATTATTCTCATTCCTTCATCTTTTTAAGGGCCAATACACTTGTAACAATTTCCAGTATAGTGTTGTACATATCTTTTCATTTTGCTATTTTTAATTACATCTCATACATCCTTCCCATTCACCCCATGATTTTATTTCCTTTGGGGAAACAGCTTAGCCTCCCGCTTAGATTTATAATCTTGAAAACCAACCCTCCTTCTCTTTAGGCAAAAAAAAATAAACTTCTATCATTTCTTTTTGCCTTCTCAAAAATAAATAATTTTATTCTTTCTTAATATCTTGTCAAACCTGCTTCTCCAGTTGACAAAATATGCTTGGCCTACATATTGTATTAGAGGGATTAAAAACATTTTGACCACCTGTATTTTTGATGTCCTCATCCAAAAATAACATCCTTAATTTCCTTATCTTACCGATTTATTTTCAGTGAGCGGCCACGGTGGTGCAGCTGTTAGCGTTGCTGCCTCACAGCAAGATGTTCTCTAGTTCGATCCTCGGCTGGGATGCCTTCTGTGCGGAGTCTGCATGTCCTCCTTGTGGTCACGTGGGTTTCCTCCGGGTGCTCCAGTTTCCTCCCACATCCCAAAGACATGCTGTAGGTACTCTAAATTGGCCCTAGACGTGAGTGTGTGCATGTGTGTGCCTTTTGTGGAAGGTTGTGCGCTGGGCTGGCAACTCAACACTGTAAAAACTCCACTGCCAATCTTGAGCAGACAAGTGATCCGCTGTGGTGACCTGTAACCGGGAGAAGCCGAAAGAAGAAGACCGATTTGTTTTCAGTGTTGTCTCCTCCCACATCTCCTTAAGCGTCTGTCGAATATTTTTCACGGGACAGATTCCCAAATAAATTATACCTTCATAGCCCTGTAGGTATCAATACTTCTGTACCAAATTTATTTGTGGGTGTATAGTTCAAAATTATTGCTTTTTTGCCTCATTTATTTTGTAGCCTGTCAGCTTATAATATAGCTTTAGATTTTTAAATAATGTCCCTATAGATTTCTTTCTTGGTTAGTTATGCAAAGTATGATATCATCTGCAAACATGGCAATACTTTCTTGAACAGTCCTTCAAGAATACCCATTTCTATTGGATAGTCTAACATCTGTTGCCAGAGCACATAGTAGTGACAAGAGTGGACACCTCGCCATTGTCCTTCTTATCAAATCTGCTGACTTGGATAGCTCATCTTCACATTTTATAAATGCTGTAGATACCATGATATCTAAAGATTATTGATATCCATAGTTTATAGGACTCTAATTCCCTTAATACCCCTCCAAAATTTTCCAGCTTACCCCTGCCAAAAAACATAAGTATCCAAGCTTATTAGCATTAATGTTTTCTTCCTAATTTAGTGTCACTTTGGATTATCAGAGTTCTATTTATGTTATCAGATGTCTTCCTGCCTTCTATAAAGCCACATTGACGAGGTTCTGCTAAGACGTTTAGCTAGTCTCTTGCCAGAGTTTTCAAAAAGATCTTGTAATTATGGTTTACTAACAATCCGGGATTCATCAAGACTTTTGCTTTCATTACAGAACTTTACCACCTGCCAAAAAAAGCAATAACTAGAAAAAGGAAATCAAAGTCTGAACCAATTGTATTTTTGAAGCACTGAATATTATAAAAGAGATAAAAGAACTGAAATAGGGATTTTTGGAAAAGAGGAGGCACAAATTACAAAGAAATACATTTAAACTGTGAGAACAAAACATGTAGAATAATGCTGAGGGAGAGGAGGAGTGAGGCTTAAGGGAAGCCAGGAATTGAGTAATTTATCTAATATTGGACTGATGATGGTTGCAAAGAAAGAAAAGATATGTGATGTACAATGTATGTAAATTGAAAAAATGTAAATATGGTTTGTTTTCTTTTCTGTTACTGTATGTTGTCATGTCTTAAGTGATAATTTAAGAAAGATGTTTAAAAAACACCTATGTGTCATTCCTCTATTCTTCCTCTGTCAACACAGTCCTGTTCCTCATGACAAGTCACCACTCCACTCTTCCTTTCCCCCTCAATTCCCACATAAACCCCAACATTCTTGACTTCTTTATCTGAGTTTCATGTTCTTTATTTATGTAAGTCTTTTGTAACATCACTGCACGTACATAAGATTTCTCGATATGTGTTGCCACCCTGCTTTCCTTTTGTCCAATAAACCATTAACATTCCATCTCAAAATATGTAATTGTAGCCTCATCACTGCTATTTTTATACATAGTATTTTCTATCTGTCCTGCTCCCCTAGGATTGTCTAAACCATTCTTCAAAATTCTCCTAGCATCACATTCCTTAGCTTGCCTCATCTTCACATTTCCACACTAGTTCTCTCCATCTCTTCATGGCTGCATGACCCTTTGTTTATAGACACCCTGTCCCTCTTTCTAAAACTCCCATAACTGTTTACACCAGCCTATGCCACCCTTTTGTATGAGGTCACACTCACTTATTACGTCTGCAAAGCTTTTCTCTGTCTTGCTTTTACTGCACTTACACTTAGGCTTTTCTTTTCTGAGTCTCCAGACTGGCTCAATCTTTTATCCCCCCCTTAAGCACTAATGTGAAAAGTGACTTCATCCAATAAGCTCTTTTTACACAGTCTTTTCCACACACTCCTCTATTATTAAGCTACATTCTTGTGCACATTTCTATCACGTCCTCTATTTCTTTATCACACTCATGTAGTAGTATCTTTACTAGCAATAAGTGCCATCTGTAACTTATGATCACATTATTTATAATCAAACCAATTTCCCTCTCAGTAATACTCTTATCGGGTGTTTCCTGTTTAAATACAGCAGTTACTAACATTAAAAGCTTCTACCATGAAGATCAATATCATTAGCTGTCTAGACTATAGTTATTTCTGCTACCCCCAACCTTTTGTCAATTGATCCTTACCTCATTTAGAGAACAACCAACCCAAATCAACTTTAATCTGGTTGCATCACCTTCTTCACCTTAATTCCTCCCTCCTCAGAACTTGAATGGGTAAAATTGTATCCTCGCTTAGTAAGTTGGAAATCACTCCCAGTGATGCACCAAAAAACTAATTTGTAAGATAGCAGGAAAATCTTGGCAGCAGGAAAAAAAGTTATTTTCAATTGCCTAGAACAATGCGGAGAATGTCACTTCTTTTAAACTGAGAACTGCGT